>NC_060955.1:22122557-22152557 GCF_910589235.1 Vespa crabro | reverse complement strand
AAGATGTACGGCGAATGAATAAAAGACAGGTAAATTTATTCCATTAAAATTATTCCCTTCGATTCGTAGAAAAAGCACATATGGTCTCGTCTAAAGACACTTAGCTTAATCTGAATCTTTTCTTCTTCCTTTTTTTCTTTTTTTTTTTTTTTTTTTCTTTTTTCTTTTTTCTTGCAGTTCATGTATCAAGTGCTCAGCTTTGGCATGATCGTGTCCTCGGCCTTAATGATATGGAAAGGTTTAATGGTTGCAACGGGTAGCGAAAGTCCCATTGTTGTTGTTCTAAGGTATAATCGCAAACTAACCTATTAAATTTTTTAAAACAACGCTATCGATATAACGTTTCTTATAAAAATGTTGTTCTAAGAATTCGTAGCTTTTAAACAAATTCAATTTATTTGATATTTTAGCGGTAGTATGGAACCAGCATTCCATAGAGGTGATTTATTATTTTTAACTAATCATCAAAATGAATCTATGAGAGTAGGAGAAATTGTTGTTTTCAAAGTGGTAGGTAGAGAAATACCGATAGTCCATAGGGTTTTGAAGCTTCATGAGAAGTAAGTGATATTAATAAATTATTTTCATAAAAATTATTTATTATTTTGCATTAATACAGATCTCTTAGAACGTTGGTTTCCTTTTTCTTTTTCTTTCCTTCTTTCTTTTTTTTTTTTTTTTTTGTAGGGGAGACCAGAACAATACTGTTAAATTTTTAACAAAAGGTGATAACAATTCTGTCGATGACAGAGGCTTATACGCCCAGGGACAATTATGGCTTACACATAAAGACGTTGTAGGTAGAGCAAGAGGATTCTTACCATACGTAGGTATGGTTACTATTTATATGAATGAATATCCAAAATTTAAATATGCCGTTCTATCGTGTTTGGGTTTATATGTTTTGATTCACAGAGAATAAATAATAACTTTTTATAGAAAATTAATACAATAGACTGTCATTTGTCATTTAATCTAAATATGTAATGAGATTAGATGGCAATGAATTGATTAAAACATTTGTACGGAGGTTATTTGAATGGATTTCATACCCTTTCAATTGTATACTGTTCACATATATTTTCTTCTATAAAAAAAAAATAAAAAAAAAAAAGATGTATCGCTTTGTTAAAATATTGACAATTTGTGACAGTGATAAATAATAATTGAAAGAGTACGAAGGCTTACACTCCAGTACTTTTATATTGTGCCACAAAATGAACAGTTTTTCGGCTATTGGCAAAATCATATAGAAAAAATAGTTGGATTTTTATGTGCGTACACGATCTTGTGTTTACAATAAAAAAAAAAAAAAAAAAAAAATAAAAGAAACAAAAAAAATCATTGTGTTAAAATTTATAAAATTCATTGTTTAGATAAAGAAAACAATGGTACAAAATATTTTTCAAACACATAGCTGGGCATTGATCTTAATTTTAAGAATTATTGCACATCATTTTATCGTTCTTTATGCACTATGCTTTGCTACTTATAGCAAAATTAATTAGATTTAATAATTGATGTCAAAAGATATAGAATATACCTTATCAAATTAAATCACAATTAGAACAAAAAATTTTATTTCTATTTATGCATCAGCTAAACTATATAAAATAAAATATTATAATAATTATTTGTAATGACAATTGTTTAATTTTTAAAGTAAAAAGTACATTATATGCAGACACAATGTACTATTCAACAGTTTAATAGTGATTTGTATATACTTTATTAAGATATTCGTTTTCATTGTTCAGGAAATTGAAAAAAAAATATCATGTCAAGGTAATAATAGAAGTTGTACATACACTAAATTATATCTATTGCTGATTTAAATAATATCTCATATTATTTGTATCCCAAATCGAAAGCAACTTTTTATTTGCTATTAATATAGTATATAATCGAATCTAACAAATTATAATGGAAAAATAATGAATATGTATATGTATATATATATGTATATGTATATGTATATGTATATGTATACGTATATGTATATGTATATATATATATGTATATGTGCGAATGTGTTTGTGCAAAAATTTTTTTAATTTTAATGAATTGTTGTTCTTCATATGTTCAGAATATTATCATGAAAATTCTTCCTGATTATTAACTGTGGTAAAGTAGATCAATCAAATTTACATACTCCATGTAAATATAATAATTTTATCTCATACAATAGCATTTATTACACCATCGCTCTTTGTCCGTTCGTAAATCATTGATACTTTTAAAATTAAATTGCATATTATTTTTTTTTTTCTTAATCTGTAATTTAAGATTTATATTATTCGAAACATGTACCTAACAAGTGAATATTTTTATTTAAATGTAACATGTTAAAAATATATGTCACTTATAATAAAAGATTGATTTTTTTTTCGTTTTGTACGTACCAATACTGACTGATTAAGAGTATGGGTTTAGGCGAATCCAATTTTCCATTGGAGTAATAACTATACCAGGATATTTATCTTCAATTTTCGTAGGTTGACCTTCGACGAAAGAAAAATCGAAGTTTTGCATGAAGGCAGCAAAAACTTGAAATATCGTAAATCTCGCGAATGTTTCTCCGGCGCACAATCTGTGTCCTAATTTTTTTTATTTAAATGAATAAATAAATAAATAAAAGATTTATATGTACAAATCGAAAAGGAATGCGATAAAAATAATAGATCTGATATGATTTCTTACCTGCGCCAAAAGGTATCGATAAATCTTTATTTAATTGACCGTCATCCTTCAAAAATCTTTCCGGTCTAAAATTCTCTGGATCGCCCCAAAAATCGGGATCATTATTTATCTCAGAGATATTGGTTATCATAATTGTATTATTTGGAATAAAATATCCTCGAAATATTGTATCCTTAGTGGATCTATGTATAACGCCAAGTGGTGTAATCGTTTCGTATCTCATGGTTTCGCGTATAGTCGCTTCTGTATATGGAAGTCTACGTAAAAGCAAATGGGAGATATTATTTTATGAATTCAATCGCAATATATGATTTAAATTGGTACATTTTTCAAAATTTAATTACTTATTTCTATCCTCCCAACTAACCAATCTTCCACTTCCAACGACCTCCTGTATTTCTTCTCTAACTTTTTTTGCAACGTTTGGAAAATATATCATAAATTTGATAGCAAATGTAATAAGACTGACTGTCGTGACTGCAGTAGGTAATATGAAATCTAATATTGTTATTATAAGATATTCCTCTGAGAAAGAAATTGGAAGATTGTCCTCTTTCAATTTGTTCAAGTATTTACCTATAAATCCGTACTCGCCATTCTTTTCGTGCATTAATTTATATTTATCCAAATATTTCTACAATACGAATATTTTACAAAATTATAACAATCAAATTTACAAAATTTGTTCATTTACCTTTATAAAATCTATCATAGCATAGTTCGATTCCATTGAGTCTTTGAATGAGAATAAATTTCCAAAAAAGCATGTGATCGGCCAAAAAAAGACAGAACCACCCAATGAGTCAATTGATCTTATAAATTTCATGCCTTTTCGACCGAAGTAACGAAGCTTTTCGTATTTACTACGTTCGAATCTGTATCCAAATATAATTTCCCATATATTGTTAATAAAAAATGGGTATAAGACTTCAGGAAAAAGGGCCAATCCGTCTTTACAAATTTTCTATGATAAAAATCGAATGAAAAAAGAGAAAAGAAAATGGAAAGAAAAAAAAAAAAAAAAATAATAATCGTATAACATACCTTTTCATCTTCGTTTACAGGGCCATATTTTAACATATTCATTAAAATGTTTAATTCCTCCATGGTATTCATTTCAAATATCTCGTGTCGTCGACCAAATCCGAAATCTCGCATATAACGAAGAGCGAATCTTCTTTGTTCTCGCCATTGTTCTCCATCAGTAAAAATTATACCTATAAAATAGGGAGAGAAAAAGATAAAAAAAAAAAAAAAATATATAAGAATATAAATTAATTTATTTTAAAAATAATTCACTGGATGCAAGATTAAATTACCCAATTTTTTATTAAATGCTCGTGACTTTATGAAGTAACTATCAGATAATTTACCATCGAATTCTTCTCTGAGCAATATTTCTTTTACATTTTCATAATCGTTAGCTATCACAGTAAAAAACGGTCCAAAATAACAACTAATCAATTTAGATTTTAATTTTTTCGAAAAATAACCCAACGATTGATATGGATATTTGTAATTGTACCATAAACAATACCAATAAACTCCTATTATCGGTAAACCAACGATTCCTATTTTATTATAATAGAAAAAAGAAAATAAAATAAATTAATATTATTCTAATGATCATTTAAATAAATATATTATCGTTAATAATAATAAACAGATTTTTACCTGGAGGCGTTCCTGGTGGTTTACTGCTTAGATATTTGTAATAATTATATATTATAAGGAGAAAAGCAATTATTACTAAAAGAGGAAACATCTTTGTGATGTACACGCCATGAAGTATTGTCGGAGAATACTGTTTTATAGAAATTATACCAAACGTGATAATACGATAAATTTATCAACAAAAAAAAGAAAATAATCTTTCATGGAAAATTTTTGTCTGTATTTTTTATACGTTACATTGATATATATATATCATGTTCTTTAATTTTATTTGATAATAAATATATATTCATAATTAAGTGATACATAAATTATTTCATGTCGTTGGATGAATCTTTATCAATTTGTTCATAAGAAACAGTATTAAACTATAAAGAACTAAAGTCTCAATCAATATTTATCTGTCACATGTACTAAATTGGATGATAATTTTTTATAATTTCATAAATATTTATGTCAAAATAATAACAGATACATCAATATTTTTTAACATATATAAGTATTTTTATTTCTGATTTATTATTAGATCGAGAATATTAATGACGAGTAAAATATTATACGAAATATGTATATTGGTAGCATGAAAGATAAAAATATAAAAAATAATATTCTTCTAATAAAATTGTGTATTTCGCTATACAAATAATATACGTAAACTTTTTCATATCACAAAAAAAAAAAAAAAAAAAGAAAAAGAAAACAAAAAGAAAAAAAATATCTAAGTACTACTATATTATTAATGCGATAAATTTTACAAATTTGTATGAGATTATAGTTTACCGCTTACTATCCATTGAAATTATATTTAAATATAAAATGACTTAGCACATTCACTCTAAATATTTAATATCACCCAGACATTGTACTTGAAACTTGCTTTTTATCATTAAATGCATACGATCGTCTCTTATAATAGCACAGCCTATACTTGGTGTTAATTCATAAAGCAAACAAATACAATCTTCTAAATTCTGCATTATTCCCATATCAAATGTTGGCGTTTCCGTTAAGTCAAAATGTAGCTTCAGAAAAGCTGTATAAAGTGGTATACAGTGTGCTGCTACCCGTAGATTAAATATCACAAGATAAGTTTTGGCAGTCTATATAAACAAATAATATTATATAAATATTTGTTATTTATAGTAAAAATAAAATTTATTAAATTTATAAGATTAAACGTTTTACCTCTAGCGTAGCTTTTAATGTTCTAAGATCTGTATGATGCTCACAATATTCAGATAGTATTCTTGCTATTCTTTCACACCATTTGGCACAACCAATGTTGTTAAGAAGTTGTGGTAAACTTAACATATAAACATGCCGTAATTCTACATTTTGTTCAAGCTCCATATTATCTAATAATGTTGCAAGTACTTCATCTCGTTTAGTCCACTGTAAATATTTACACACACACACACACACACATACACATATATATATATATATATACATTATATAGACACACATACAAAAGGTGAGGCAAAAATTTTATTCATTTGAAATATTTATGTATAAAAATGTTATATAAAAAATTTCAATGATATGAATGTAAATATTTTTAACATATGTATTTACATGATATTATGTCTCCTTCTGTATAATTCAAATTTTGTATATAACATTTTTCTATAGTTTTACAAATAATGGACAAAGTTTTTGCCCACCCTTACTTTTATGTATATTAATATTATATATACACATAAACACACAATATGTATATATACATTAAAATATAAAAATATATATATATATATATATATATATATATGTTGAAAAATATATTATTTTTCAATTAACAAATTAAAGATAGTAATCAAAAAATATATACCTCAAATACATTTAAATTATTATCCAACGTATCTAAAAGATTTGTTAAACACGAATATAATGGCACAATATATCTGGCATTTCTCTGATGAGTCAAACGTTCTAATGCATGATAAATTACATCTGCATAACCAGTATCTATTAATCCCTTTTTCTGCAATTAAATATCATAAGAAATTGTAATGTATAATCATTAATTGTTACACATAATATATAATGTTTTTTTTTCTTTTTTTTTCTTTTTACTTACCATACGAGAGTGCTGCATAATTTGATATAAACATTCTAATCCAATTACTACATTTTCTGGTACATAATCATCTATAATTATTAGGGCTGTTGGAAGTAATTCACGAATATGATCATATAAATTTGATTTCTGAAAAGGGAAATATATACAATTGGCCTTTTTATTGCAAATAAAAAATTGTAAATTGAAATTAATATTCTGAAATAAAAATTCTGTATTACCTTTAATTGTAACAAAATCCATTTATACCACGTAACAGCTGACGGATAAGTTTTCCAATTGTCTCGTTGTAATTTATATCTAAACTTTTCTAATATCACACTAAGATTATTATTTTCCATTAAAAATTGTGAAATATCTAAATAATAATATAACTGATAGAAGGAATCGGTTAATTCTTTGGAAATTGAAACAGATTCTGCAGTATTCCAAATGTTTTTCTCATGCATTTCTCCAATTAAATATATTAAATTCAATGCAAAGTTTTTCACTAATACATTATCATAATCTATTCGTACATTTGCTTCATTACGAGTCTGTATAATATGTTGTAACATAGACTTAATATTTCTTAAATTTCTATCCACAATAATTCTATATTCTCTGAAGTCTTTTTCATCGCATGGCCTCTCATTACCACATAATTTTTGTGGAACAAAGCTTTTTTCAATGAGATCTATACATCCCGACCATAGACTTTCGTCCATTATATTTCCAGAAATTTTTAAACCTTCCAATTCCCTCATTAGGTTGTCCATTGTTATTGGAATTTACAATTTCGATTAAATTGAAGGATAACGTTGCAATTTGAATTATCTTGAAGCTACATTATTCTCCATATATTTCCCATGGAATATCATGTTCTTCGTATATATTCTATTTCGAAAAATGTAAAATACTTGACCTACCGCACGTTAAAGAAATTACAGTGTCTAATGGTCGACAAAATTATTCTCTCATTTTCTTCGTTCGAACATTTAGATTGAATGTTCTTCAATAGAAAATGTTTTCTTTCGTCTTAAATTAATGCGATATCTTAGAAATCAATATCGAATATAATTTGACTCAAATACAAAGATATATTCGTTGAATTTCTATCCGACTATCCCTTTACGATATAATTACTGTATTTTGTAACATTATAATAAACGATATATCGAATCGTAAAATTCAACGTTAGACATGTCTCTTATGTATTTTCGATTTATCGAAAATCTCGAATGACGTTCTTTCATCCTTCTCTCATATTTTCTTTTATCTTTTTCTTGTCCTTTCTGTTGTACTATATACATCCTTTTCTTAAAACATAACCAACAATAGCGTAGTGTAGGTAAAGTTAGGTAAAGCGAAGTATCGATACAAATGCGATTATTGAGATATATCGTTATATATCGTTATCGAACGTATGCCATTCGATTGTACTTGGCCTGAGATAGTTCGTCCATAAACCGTAAAGTAGACCGTTTAATTCTTTTTATCCGAAAATTTGAAGATCCTGGTAATTATGAATTAATGCAGCAGTAGTAGCTGGTAGTTGCGATATGGCTGAGTATCGTTAGTTCAATTTATATACGTTCATTATATTTCATTTTGCAGCGTTGTATTCACTTCAAAAAAGGAAATGCTCATCTTTGATCTCCATCTTGCTTCCTGCATGTCAGTCACCACCCTTCATATAATTTTCGACGTTTATTGAAAGCCAGATCTCATATGTCACGATATTTGATATTTTATTTTATTATTATTATTATTATTATTATTATTATTATTATTATTATGATCTGGAATCGGTTTTTTTAATTTTCTTTTTTTTTTTTTTTTTTATTTTAATAGCTTCACCTAACCCCAATTCTCTTTATTTTAATTAAATGAGATAAATCTTTTATTATTACTTAGGATAGACATTTTGAATAACTGTCAAATATGTTGAAATTGAATAATCATAAATAAATATAACAATGATCATACAAAGCGTGATTCATATTTTTCTTATTTCTTACAAATTGTTGTTGTTTTCTTTTTTTTTTTTTTCTTTTTTTTGTTTTCATTTTTTATTGTTGTACAACATACAATCATTTCAATTTACGAGAATGAACAAAATTTCTAACGCGTTATATTTTTAAATGCAAGGATCTGGTTCGTATTGCGTGTCTTCTGGAGTAGGCAGTGATTCAGAAGTCATGGCTGAACTAGCAGCATTGCTGCATCAGGAAATTCCTGAAGGAAGGCACAATCTTGCAGACAGTCATACAAATCTTGAACGTGTTGCGGATTATTGCGAGGCAAATTATTTTCAAGCTGACAATAAAAGGATTGCATTGGAAGAAACAAAGAATTATACGACTCAATCATTGGCTAGTGTAGCATACCAAATAAATACTCTCGCTTATAATTTTCTTCAATTATTAGATCTACAAACATCTCAGTTAGCTGAGATGGAAAGTCAGATGAATCATATAGCTCAAACTGTTATGATACATAAAGAAAAAGTTGCTAGACGAGAGATAGGTGTATTAACGGCTAACAAAATGACAGCCCGTCAATATAAAATTATTGCACCAGCAAATCCTGAAAAGCCTATTAAATATGTAAGAAAAAGCATAGATTATACGATTTTGGATGATATTGGCCATGGTGTACGTAGTAGTGGTACACCAAGAAGTAAACAAAGAGGTGGTAGTCAAGGTAGCGTTCAGAGCTTGGGTGCAACATCTACTGGTTCTGGTTTGGGTGCTGCTATGGTAGGACCTGCACCTACTACGAAGCCACCGACTCCTCCTCAAACAGTAAGGACTGGTAAGAATGATTTATAATTATTCTGAACGAGTTAAACAATTTAAATATTACAGAATTTCTAATGATCATTTGTTCAATAATAGGAACACTGAGTAAGGGTTCACGTGAATACAGAACTCCACCTGCGGTTGCTCCACCACAAGTTCCTAGTCATTATGCGCCAAATTATCCATTGGGTCATCCAAGACGCGAACGTGGCCCAGGATATAGTACATTGCCATTGCATGCACATACAACTTCACATTCTTCTCATAATACCAATCATTCTACTCACACGAACAATATGACGCAACATACATCTCCACCTCAAGTTGGTACGGTTCATCCATTGCAAAGTCATCCACAGACACCACCACCAGCACCACCCAGTGTTACAGGAGCTGCGGGATATATACAGGAGCAACATAATAATATGCCTCGTAAGTAAAATTGATTACAAGTTATTATTTAAGATCATCTAATTATTAAATATAAAAAAAATTTAATTATAAAATGTTTTAGCACCGCCTTCTCCATTGGTCGGTATTAGCGGAGATATGGCTGATTATAGTGGTCATCATACTTTACCGCATAGATTAGCTCATCAAATTAGTCGAAGTAGCGGTGCTAGTAGTCCACCACTGCCACCTCCTCCACCTCCGGAACAAGAGGAACATCCACAATTTGGTAGACCAACACCTTCCAGTGGTGCTATAATGCCTATTGTACCGGACGAAGAAGATTTACCTGGTTGGGTACCAAAAAATTATATCGAGAAAGGTGAGACTTTATTTTTCTATAGCGATACAATATATATGGATAAATATTATGAAGATTTATCGTTTTAGTCGTCGCTATTTATGATTATTATGCCGATAAGGAAGACGAATTGAGTTTCCAAGAAAGCTCCGTCATTTATGTTTTAAAAAAGAACGACGATGGTTGGTGGGAAGGTGTAATGGATGGAATAACCGGATTATTTCCTGGCAATTATGTTGAACCTTGCGTTTAGGCATGTATTACATATTTATATTTCTTAAGTATTTTAAGTAAAGATCAGTATCTATAGTTAAAAGACTGCTATTTTAAGGTACACATAAAGGGGCTTTGTAATTATAACATTATTTCTTATCATCGATTAGCAGGAAGTTATAGAAATGGGCCGTTTATATGACGATAAGTAAATTGATATCGAGAAAATATTTAACATAGGATGGTCCGTGGTTTGATGGGGTAGCGAATAAAATACTCTTTGGCTCTTCCAACGTTGTTAAATAACGTACAATGGTCGTAGTTTTATCTTTTTTTCTTTTCTTCTTTTTTTTTTCTTCTTCTTTTTTTTTTTTTTTGTACTTTGTTTTCAAAAAATCAAACAAAAAATAAGCCAAACGTTACAATGTCATAAGAAAATGTATTTTTCTCTACTCCGTAATATATCTCTTCTCCTGTAATTATATTAATAGACGATTGTCGTAATATCGTATAAACCCAACTGAACTGCGTATCATTCGCAAAATATATTTATGTATCTTAGCTACAATTAAATTACTCGATTAATAAGCAATCAAAATACCAAACGTCCTATCTAGTAATTAAAGTTTAATGTATTATCTGTCTACTGTGTTTACATCACAGTGAAAATGGAGGAGACTAAGATGTATCGCCAAAATGCTCGAAAAGCGTCGAACGCTACTTCTGCATTTCTGTAACATTTTATAGTACCTTTAGTACCTTTGGTACAGTATTGCAGCTCGATGCGTTTATTTTAATAAAAACAAAAATATACATAAAATATATACATACCATATACATACGTATATATATATATATATATATATATATATACATATATATATATATGTATGTATATATATATATACATATATATGTATTATTACTTTTAATAATTGTAGAACACTTTCGAAATAAAACAAAAATCGAAAGAAACTATACCACATTAAACTAAAAAGTATTATTTCATTGTTTCTTTTAATTAAATTAAAAAGAAGTCCGACATATTAGCATAGAATGGGAAAGTAATTAAAAAGGTTTATAAAGGCTCATTGAAAGAACTAAATAAAAATGATCATTATTAAATTAGTGGGCACATAAGAGTTTTTTGAAAATTATATTTTCTATTGTCACGGTAAACGAGTAAACGTATGTTTTCCTACGCGAGTTAATATAATAAATTACATTTTTTCTTTTTCTTTTTTTCTTTTTTCTTTCTTTCTATACCAAAGAATTAAGTACGCAATTTTTTTCATTAGGAAGATAAATAAAACTCATGGCTCGGTAAGGTCAAAAAGAAAGTTATAAATACCATTCTTGTTAACTTTCACGTATATATAATGTTTTTAAAGACTTTACAACGCCATTCATTTCTATAGCAGAGTTTCTTATTTTTTTTTACTTTATTGTTTTATACGTTGCTAATGAGAGAGTGGTAGATAATTTCATAGATAATGCTTTTAAGAGTGGGCTGCAAAAATGAGATAAATAACGAGAGAGATAGAGAGAGATAGAGGGTGAGAGATAAAAAGAGAGACGTATCAAGTAGTCGTATCTTTTTTTTTTTTTTACAATTTTACAACAACTTATTTACATGGCAACGTCCTTGTACATATGTAGCAATATATTTTCACTAATTACGCACATAAATTAATTTGATTTTCGAATAAAAAGAGAAAAAATAAAGAGCCCTTTGTATAACACACAAAATGGAAAAAAGCTAGAGAGAGAGAGAGAGAGAGAGAGAGAGAGAGAAAAGGGTCAAAATAGTAATCCCAAGGGGAACTATTCAGAATGACTGGCTTAAAGAAGAAGAACATAAATTCTTTGATAGGAAAACTAAGAAAATCAAGTCGATTACCGGGGCTTGAAACCGTCGTCTTTATCTATCCTCTTTTTTCTTCGAAAGAGAAAAGGAGAGAAAGAAAATAAATCCTTGGAGACAAAGTTGGCGCACGTACAAAACCAGATATCTGATCTAATTCGTTGGATTGATTATCCGTACGTTAACGTAACGTAGCTCGAAGTCATCTTCGCCTTTACCGTAACGGAAATCGCTTCGTTTGATTAATGCTGTCTTCCCTATGGATAACTTTCCGCGTGGTTATCCCGCAACGTAATCCGCAACGTCGAATCCTGAAATATTTCAGCCCATTTTATTCGCGAATTTTCGTAAAACGGCCATGAAATTTTCTTACGTCTAAAAGAAGAACTTTAATTTTTTCTCTTTTAATAAAGGCACATCGTCCTGAAAACTTTTCAATTTCTTATGTTTTCTATGCAAATATTTATTAATAATAATAATAATAATAATAATAATAATAATAATAATAATAATAATAATAATAATAATAATAATAATAATAATATATGTATACGCATGTAGATAATGTATATGCAAAATAATATTAATAAATGATTTGTAAGATATTATCAGTGGTTAGAAAATAATTAATTGAGAAAATGATAGGACTATTGGTTTTCATTTTAAATGGATAATAAATCGAATTATTTCATAATTATAGAACATTTGAAGGTATTAATTTCTACGATAGTTCTCTATGCGTATTGACTCACGTGGAAGAACACGCTGGATGATGCTTCATGAAGAGGGTAAAAGGGAACTCGTGGAGCGTAAAAGGGACTTGCTCTGCGTACCACTGGCAACGTGACTGCAATAACGGTAGAGTGCAGAAGCGTGGGATCGGTTGGAATCGCAAATTTAGAGAGAGAGAGAGAGAGAGAGAGACAGAGAGAGGATGAATGAAAGGGTGAGAGAAGGTCGTCACCACTGAGAGGGAAATCGGATTAACGATCGTTCGTTCTCAAGTCGAAGCTTCCTGAAACGATCGCGTCTCTACCTCTGAAATGTAAGAGCTTTTGCGTGTAGATATGTTCATGTGTGTATGTGTGTGCATGTGTATGTGTGTGTGTGTGTATGTGTGTGTATTTGTATGAGCTTAGATATAGGTGTGTAAGATCTTCGATCGGCTTCTGTGGCTCGCCAATGTGCCAACCGTGCTAAGTTGAGTTTCCTAGACGATTCCTCTTCCGTCATCTGTCTTAGTTCGAGTTCTCTTGGATCTGCAATACCGGATGTTCGCGAAACGTGCGGCTCCGTCGTATGGTCTTCGCTAAATACTCCTACGATCCTTCTTGTCATTCCAGTAGTTTCATATCCCCCAAAAGTTTGATCCCAATTTAAGGAGAGAAACATAGAACTATCTGACGTATTATACTGTGTGCATTCGAAGACGACGTCTAATAAGATAATGGGACTGCATATATCTAATCTTTGCCTAAAGTTTATGGATTATTCTATGTCACTTTTTTCTTTCTGGTTTTTCTTTTCTTCCTCTTCTTCTTTTTTCTTTTTCTTCCTTTTTCTTCTTTTTCTTCTTTTTGATCAAATAGAAGAAGCGTAATAATCAGTTTTGAAAATTATCGATAAATGTATTTAAATACTATTTAATGTAATAATCGAATCGATATAAATGATTTAAGGTATTTTATTGTTATATTAAATTTATGATATATTATATTTATTTATTTTCAATTGTTTTAAAAAAAAAATTATTTATTTTTATAATATCACAAAATGGGAAATATTTCAAATTGAAGATATTACTTGTTAATGGCTAAATATTGCTTGTCGTTGTATGTAGCGTCAGAAATGTTTTTTAATCTTTTGAAAATTGGATAGTTAGATCCGTATACGTGAAGCATAAATGATTGACTCATCCGTTACTTGGGGAAACATGATGCAGAGACAGGCCGTACGTAGTTTATCTACAGTAGAGAGTTCTCCAATATTCTGAATTTGAGTGTACAGCTAGAATGAGTGATGTTAAATTTATAAAAATCGTACATTTTAGACAGAATATTAGAAGAAAATATTGCACGAATTATTTCGTTAATTAAATACATTAAACAATATCGGATTTGATCTTCGATTTTATTAAAGGATAATAAAGACGAGTTAGAAATTTAAGACGAGATATCAGATAATAATACTATGCGTTAAAGATGATTAAATGTTTTGTTTGTTTGTTTGTTTGTTTGTTTTTTTTTTCTTTTTACATAAATTACTGCATATACATGTATCATAATCCCGAAATGTTATATTTAGTTTAAAGCGGCCTCGGTTATAATCCATTAGAAGTATTTATCGATTTTCTGTAATTTATGCTAATAAATATAGTACCTTGCTTGTGCGAGTCATTTATAAAAAAACTTTTTTAGCCCCTAATAGTAGGCAACGGATATTTACATATCTGTATAAATAGGTTGCCTACTATAAAGGTTTGAAAAAGTTGCTTATATCGATAAATGGCGTTTGCAAACTATATTGTCGACGAAGTATAAGGTATTGCCTATTTTTAGGTGCAATATATATATATATATATATATATATATATATATATATATATAATTTTTTTAAATATCATAAAATTGTTAAGAATATTAAACAATTTTAATTATCATTAACGCCTAGTAGTATACATTTAGAATTCTAAGATTCATATCTTAAAATCGACGAAGACAATTTTTGTGTTTTCTTCAGAAAAATATCATTCGTCCATTTCTGAGTGGATAAACTACGTAGAAAAGTAGCATAAATAAGTTCTCTCTTCATTTCAATATCAGTTTACAAAGATATGCTTTGAAATAACTTAAACCGATGATACTTGGTGAGTGTATATGTGTGTAAGAGTGAGAGGCACGCACACACACATACACACAGAGAGATAGAGAGAGAGGGAGAGAGAGAGGGAGAGAGATGAGTCGCGTTGCTTTCCATAATGTATGCGTTATGGTTCATCCTAATTTGACAGGGAACACCCCGACGACATGAATTTGCGTTACGCGCAGCGTGTAGTCGGTATTACGAGCAAGAGAGAGAGCCAGAGAGAGAGAGAGAGATAGAGAGATAGAGATAGAGAGAGAGAGAGAGAGAGAGAAAGAGAAAGAGGGTGGTAGGATTACGTCAGGTCCGAGGATAAACCATGGGGGACCATAGTGGCTTCTCTGCAGGGACTAAAGCAGATTTCATTGCGATATTACCTCAGAGAGATGCGCTTTTCTCTTCCTCATCCCTCTCTACCAAGCTAGCTGGCCTTCTAAAACGATTTTGGAGCTCCACAACCTCTTCCCCTATCTCTCACTCTCCCTTTCTCTCTCTCTCTCTCTCTCTCTCTCTATCTCTCTCTCTTTCTCTATCTCTCTCTCTTCCACTCTTGCGAGCTTAGAAAGTAAACAGTGTTTCATGGATAACGTACGAAGTTATCTTCAACTAAATATAGTATTTCTAAGGTAGATTTCACTTCGTTAGAACGATAACGAGAACTTCTAGATCATGATATAATATCCGTGTTAATTTTAACTATCATTTTTAGTTTGATATATGGAATATTCTTTCAAAACTATTCGCAATTATGCTTATCGATATCTTGAAAATTTTCTTTAATCATTGATCGATATCACGAAAGATGTATGATAATTTTTTTTTCGTTAGAAAAAAGATAGATAAAGGACAAATCGTTTATTCGTTAAGTTTGATTTGGCCGAAGGAAAGAAAAGAAAAGAAAAGAAAAAAAGGAAAGAGCAAGAAAGGAAAATGGACGATCGAATTTACGTTTTGGAGTATTTTTTATTTTTCTCTCTCTCTCTTGATATTTCTCGATTCTCCTCGTCGATTTAAATCTTGCATTTGTCGGATTTTAAATCTACCCCTCCCCTTTCCCTCCCCTCCGCCCATCGCCGCTCCCCCCCCCCTTTTTTTTTCTTCCATTATATACGGCGCGAGCGAAAGTTAACGTGGACGTTTTGAACGGCTTCCTAAATTTAGTTCACGTTTCGCCAGCTATTATTTATGACGCTTTTTCTCTTCTCTTTGGAGAAAGGTATCGACGTAAGGTTCAAGAGTTCGCTTAATGGTATAGAAAAGAGAGAGAGAGAGAGAGAGAGAAAAAAAATTAAGGGTTCCCTTCTAACGAGTATCCAAGTACTTGAGGTCGCTCAACCTCCTTGTAATCCTTCAGAACGGATCCAGAGTCGATGTCGAGATCAATATCCTTCTCCCTTCTGACACTACTCTGTAGACGTCCTGAACTCGACTCTTGACCCATAACCACCCCTACGACCCTAACTACCATTTGCTATCCAGCTGCCTTGCTCGGTATGTCCAGTACAGTTCCGATGACATTAATCTGAGATTTGCAGACTATCTAGAATCCACGATAAAGGGGATGCCTCTGAACAGATTGATCGAGTAGCGATTCCGTCTCTTTTCAAGTATATTAAGAAGCTTTCTTTGCCCTGTTGTTACGTACTAAGCAGTTTATCGGAACTAGAAGTGGCTCGAATGAAAGCCGATTATCGTATTACAATATCGGTAATACATTTCAATCCTGTTTCTCTTACTATGAATATAGAAGATATATCATTGTTATTATTACTGTGATAAGAATATTATTACTACTATTATTATTATTATTATTATTATTAATTGTATGACAGATAATAGGACTCTTTTGTACATGGTATGTCTATTCTAATCGAATGTTTTAAAGAGAACACGAATTAATCCGATTAATATGTAAACATACGAGACAACGTTTATTCACGTATATGTAGATGTGAGTAACATTTTCTCTCTCTCTCTCTCTCTCTCTCTCTCTCTCTCTCTTTCTGTCTCTCTTTAAAATTTCGACGAATGTGTACATTCAAGTAAATTAATTTAATTTAATTAATATGATACGTGATTATAAAGTATTATTAACAGAAAATATTATTTATTTTATTATTTCCAAAATATATTTTATATGTCGTTTGAAATTATTAAAATAATTATTCGTACGAATAACGAAGCCGATTTATAATAATCATCTTGTAAAAGATTTTTTAAATATTGATTTCTAAATTAAGCCATATCACGATCATCCTCATCGGCATATTCGAGATGCTCGATTCGTTTTAGTCGTTTCGAACGTGAATTCAACGACGCGTCATCGACGTCTACGTCGTTGTCGTCGTCAAGCGCACGCTCGAATGCATCCGGAAATTGAAGACGAATTTTCCGACGATGAATCGATTCGAGGTTGGAATTCGCGACGCCGTCGAGGTGAAAATGCTAGTCGAAGTGGCATTTTCCGCGGTCTCCGGGCACGTGCGGAATCCTTTGGCTCTCTGAACACACAGTCACAGAAATAAAATCCCTTCGCGAATCTCTCCTCTACCTTCTCCCTTTCCTCCTTCTCTATTTCCTTTTTCCTACTTTCTCAACCTCCAACTATTTCTTTCTCGTCTTCGAGATAACCGAGCAAAGGGATCGGGCGAGCGTACATTGTAATCTTCCATTCGGCTTCAGACTCGTAAAAGAATTGGCTGCTTGTGAGGAGGAAGTCCTTTTTCCTTTAAAAGAAAAAGTGTAATCGAAAAGATCTTCATTGCAATTTCGTTTTCAATTTATACATCCTTCCTGAGAGAGAGAGAGAGAGAGAGAGAGAGAAAAAGAGAGAAAAACAAAAAAAAAAAAAAGAGAAGGAAAAACTTCGAGAACAGTTTCGTATACTCATATTAAACGCTTATATTTATAAATATTTATACTACACGATCTTTATTTTTAATCACGTTATAATTCATTTAATAATTATACTAAGAATGCAATTATTTAATAATTTATACGATTAAAATACAAATGACAATTGTCGTGTGAGATCAACGATATTGATTATTTTCAATTCGACATATTTGAATTTGATAAATAAGTGAATAAATTTAATTCGATCGAGAGATTAAATATATATCAACGAAATTATATAAGATCATTGTTAGAAATATAGGTTGTGATTTTTCAAGCCTACCGTCAGGATATATAATAATATATCGATGAAAAATACTTTGCACGTTCGATCCATGATGACCCGTTCATTGGATGACGACGATGACAACGATGATGACTAAGACTATGACGGAAATTCAATTAGCGTTTTTCATCTTTCTCTCTCTCTCTCCCTCTCTCTCTCTCTCTCTCTCTCTCTCTCTCTCTCTCTCTCTCCTCTTGTATCAATAGTCTAGGCGCGTTTTCTAATATGTCCGGAATGTATACTCATTTATACGATGTCACACGTTCCTCTTTACTCGACATGCTTCGGCTGTTCTGAAAATTGAAAGAGAATTTTCTTTTCTTTGAATAATTTGACGTACTTGTGCGTTTTATTCCGTTAAATAAAAGTAACAAAAAATATGTATATATATATATATATATACACACACACACACATATATATATATATATATATATACACACATACATATATATATATAGTAAAAAAGTTTAGCACATATATATATCTATATACATATATCATTGGACCATGAAGATTTACAAAAGAGACGAGTCCGGCAGTAAAGGTTGTTTCGTGAACAGTAGCAGAGAAGTACGACGAGGATGTTAAGATAAAATTAGGCTTCCACAGTGAAATACTTGGCGTTCCTAGTATCATCGATTTCCATTCGTAGAACGAACATCCTTCCGTCGTTCCGCCATGTTTCCGGAATTACTTACCGACCGTTTGGCCAATTATTATGCTTCGCTGGTCGCTACTTTCCCTTTTTTTTTCTTTCTTTTCTCTTTTTCTCTCTCTCTCTCTGTATATGTGTCTCTTTTCCATCCTCTCTTCATCCTTCGAGTCTACATTCTTCTGCTTCTTCTTCCTTTAAGACGAAGAAGTAAAATCTCTCTGGGATTCAGCGACCGCAAAGAGATAAAGAAGAAAAATCTCCTAAGGAAGGAGAGGGAGGGAGAGAGAGAGAGAGAGAGAGAGAGAGAGAGAGAGAGAGAGAGAAAGATATTTCTGTTTTCTCGAACTAGTTGGAAATATTTTTCGATTAGTCAGGACTCCCGAATTTTTCTTAATCGTTCAATCTTTTCTTTATCTCCCCTTTTCTTCTTCTTCTTCTTCTTCTTCTTCTTCTTTTTATTCTTATTATAATTATTTTCTACGAAGAAAAAGAAATAACGGGATTGGATTATAATCATCATCATCATCATCATCATCATCATCATCATCATCATCATCATCATCATTATGATCGTCTTCGTCGTCGTCAATTATCATTAACATTATTGTTGATGGTTTACTGTTATTGAAGAGTTTTCTCTTAAATTCCCGTTAAAGAAAGATAATAATTATCATTTAGTAAGGGATGGAAAAGAGGTTAAGCATCGTCGTCATAGTCGTCGATGTTCGTCGGTGGCCTCCTGGTTAAGGCGTTAAGTGATAACGTGTAACGATCGAACGTGCGATGGAACAGTCCTTTTCCCTTCCTTCTGCGAGAAAGAGAGAGAAATAAAGAGAGAGAGAGAGAGAGAGAGGAAAGAGAGGGGGAAAGGAAGAGAGGTAGACGCTTTCTCGAGATTAATCGCGCGAGATAAGAAGTTGATACGACGTCTCTTTAAGATCCTACCTAGTCTAGAAGGAGGATGAAGAAGAAGCAACCAGTTCTCCTTCTTGACGGAACTTTTTCAATTCTGAAGATACGAGGCCGCCAGAAAACGAGATCGGCTGGCCAAAAGATGACCCTGGAAAGCGGAGAGAAACGGAAATTTGAGAAGGGATTTCTTCTTATCGTCGTACGTAGAAGATAGTCGCATGAAGGGTGGGGACAGAAGGAGGGTGGGTGGGGGCGTCGTAGGAGTGATAAGAAGTGTGTCACGATAAGAAGTCAAATTTTCAATTTTCCTTTACCACCTTCGTAAACCAAAGATTTCGATCGTACTTCCGACGTAATGTTTGAATACCTCATAAGTCATTCTCAATGATTACCTTCATCTTTTATTCTGTTATACGAATTTCAAGATATCATTATGTCATATTTCAATTTTTTTTTCTTTCTTTCTTTTTTTTCTTTCTTTTCTTTTTTTTTTTTTTCTTTTTTCTTTTTTCTTTTTCCTTTCTTTTCATAGACACGTACGTACGTTGTATAATATATTCGTACAAATTTATTAATATGATTTTATTTTATTTATTAAAGAGTATTATCATTCGACTCGTTATAATCAATAAATGAAATATATATGCAATACTGCTTAAAAACATCAATGTAATCAATATAGGATAGATATAATAAATTTTTTTGATAATAAATATCGATGATAAATCGTTTATTGATTAACGTATATTGTATCTTCTTTATCTTAATGTCTCTTCGTTATAATTAAAAATTAAATTAATTCGACGATCGTGAATGATATCAAATATTTTTCTTTGTAATATTGAACGTTTCGTTTACTTGCAAAATTAATTAAAAATATTACATTTGAAACATTGTGAAATAACAATGAACAAAAATAAATCAATTTTTTTTTTTTTTCTTTCTTATAATAGCCAATCTCAAAGAGATTATTCAAATGCAAAGTGAGATTCGTTAGCAAGTAAGTAAATAAGTAATGTAAATAAGTAAATAACTAAGTATACGTTTTACGATAGAATCGAAACATTATTTTGGTGGAAGAAAAGGACGTTATGTATTTCCAGGGTATTCGTGCTGACAAATTCGTGTCGGCTAATGGAAACGCGTTCGTGGACAAGTTCGATCGTCTACTGGACGGAAGGGGTGGAGGAAGGATAGGGATGAAGAGAGAGAGCGAGAGAGCGAGAGAGAGAGAGAGAGAGAGAGAGAGAGATTTCGCGACGACAATTCTCTTGGCTCATCGATCTTCAGATTGCGGCTGCCACGAACAATGCCGTTCGCGAGTATTCACCGTGAAAGCGGTAATCGTTCCGTGACTGTCAAAGGACCGGCCATTACTACGCGGATTAGAACTTGTATGTATATATAAATACATACATATATATATATAATACGGACATACGTACTTACGTACATATATATATATATGTATATATGTATGTATGTATATACTTATATATTCATATATGTATGAACATATTTACGTACGTATGTATCTATATATGTATGTATATGTATATATATATTTATATATGTATATACTTACGTATGTATGTATGTAGGAGATTTCATTGTTATGTCATGACCTTTTGATAACTGCGGAAGTTTATTTAATATACGTAATAATTTTGAAACAGGAATCGTTAGTGAAACGTTTTACATAGGAGCTGTTAAAAAGAAGAAAAGGTAGGATAGGTGGATGAGGTGGTGGATGAGGAGGTGGAAGGAAGCATGAGCAAGTAGACTGAAATAAAAGCACCGTAACTGTACAAATTTTGTCCTTCTCGTTGTCAAACGAATTTCTCTACTTTTGTTAACGATCAAAGTCCAGAAAAGCGCGAGAGATTATTTCTCTCACCCTCCAACCCTCCACCCCTATCCCTATACCTCGTTTCTTCCCTCTGTACCGGCTTTCCCATCGAGTTCGCGAAATTGACGTTAAATCTCGCGTCCAATCTCCGAGAGCCGATTAACAAAGAGCACGTGAATGTTCACGAGGGAGTTTTTGTTTTTAAACGAAAGTAAAGTAAAGAAAGGAAAGGAAAAGAAAAGAAAAGAAAAGAGAAGAGAAAGGAAAAAAAGAAAGAAAGATAGAAAGAAAGAAAGAAAGAAAGAAAGAAAGAAAGTAAGAAAGAAAAAGAATGAGAAAATTATTATTTGGAATTATTTTTAATTCCAATTCAAAGGGATTTCAATCCAAAGAAAGTAATTCAAAACTTGGCATATCAAAGTTGGTAACTGCGATGCGTTCGTGTTATTCGAAAGAAAGAAAAAGAGAAATTAAAAAAGAAAAAAGACAAAAAAAAAAAGAAAAAAGAAAAAAGAAAAAAGGAAACAAAGATAAAGAATGCAGAAAAGAATCGTTTGTTTTTCGAAAACGAACGTCGACGCACGAGGATGAAGGGAAAGGAAAAAGAGGAAGGAAAAGGAAAAAAAGAAAGAAAGAAAAAGACAGAGAAATTAAAAGGTGTTAAACTTTTAACGATTTTTAACGTCAAATCCTCTCTCTCTCTCTCTCTCTCTCTCTCTCTTTTTCTTTCTCGGACAACTCAATTTGACTATTTAAAACACTTTAACTTAATGCGTAATCGCTTCGATCGTACAATCCCTTTGGCTTTATCTGTGTTAAATCCGAAAATGGGAGAAAGGGAATCGGTACTCTTCGTATATGTAACCTTTAAATGAGCTCTCGTAGAGCGAATAAGTAAATGTTCCGTAGATACGAGATGAACCTTTCCGGATGGTTTCACATCGGCTGCGAACACTTTTTCCTTTTTTGAAACGACCTAACGACACTTTTCTGCCTGGATTGAGCCGCTCTTTACACACTTACACTTACACACACACACACTCTCTCTCTCTCTTTCTCTTTTTCTTTTTCTTTCTCTTTCTATCGCCTTGTCTATCTTTTCATTATATTTTAGACTTTGTATATTCCAACAAGGAAGAATCCTAGATACACATTATTTCCTTTGATTGTATTTTTACGAAAGATGATGAAGAAAGAGAAAAGAAAAGAAGAAGAAAAAAAGAAAAACAAAAGGAGAAAAATAGAAAGAAAGAAAGAAAGAAAAAAAAAACATTATATCCACGTAGAATCGAATAGAAATGATTTTTCTTTGCGATTTGTTTAACAGAACGCTTCTGACGAAACGTGTTAAATTCTAGATGATCCTTTAAAGATATACTCTTTTTCTTTTTCTTTTTTTCTTTTCTTTTTCTTTTCTTTTCTTTTTCTCTTTCTCACAGTTGAACTGATCCAATAGTCTTTGATTTTAATTTGAAATTTGATCGATGATTACCGTTAATGATGTTTCCTTGATCAATTGTTCGCCTCGCGAATTGATATCGTTCGTAAAGAAATTTTCCGATCTATTTCAAATGCAAAATATTTTCTATCCATTTATTCGAACATTTTCAAAGAAGTTTATAAATCTAAAGGAAATAGGATAGATTTATAAATAGAACGATGAACGAGATTAGATATCGTCTTGGAAAATAAAAAAGATTCATCTTTTATGAGTAATTATGAACTAATTAACTATTCTTACTTCTTGATGATAGATTATTAATTAAAGGATAAAAGATGAAAAGATTATTTGTCCATGGAATTTGATAGAAAAATACGATTAATTGCGATTACGTAATTTTTATGAGTGCGTTTAGAAAAAAAAAAAAAAAGAAAAAAAAAATAAAGAAAAGAAAAAAGAAGAAAAAAAGTGAACTAAGGTATTTAACAATGACTATAAAGCGATTGGAAAAAATAAATGTAAATAATATCAATCAATGAAGTTAACGATAAACGATAATGATAAATGTGAATATTGGAATAGAAAATTTATTTATTTATTTTTTTTTTTTTTTACGTTAAATAATGTATAATATTTCAAATAGTGTCATTGAATAATCGAACATCATCATCGTCATCATCTCTCTCTCTTTCTCTCTCTCTCTCTCTCTCTCTCTCTCTCTCTCTCTCTCTCTTTCTCTCTTTCTTTCTTTCATACAAAGAAGAATTAATGTATTATATTACTTTTGTTTAAGAAGCAACTTGAACAAAAAAAAAAAAAAAAAGGAAAAAGAAAGTAGTTTTAAGTCTCTTTCAATATTTCAAAGCTTCTTTCCTATTTTCTTTTTTTTTTTTTTTTTTTTTGTTCGCGCATCTTCAAAGAACGCTAATATCTGTCTTTTCTGTCTTTTTTCCACTCGTTAAATAAAGAATTTAATTAAAGCTAACGATCGGTGTGACGACGACGACGACGACGACGACGACGACGACGACGACGACGACGACATTGCGGTGAGTTCTCGTCGACGGAATAAGGAAGAAAAAAAAAAAAGAAGAAGAGGAAGGAAAAAAAAAGAAAGAGAGAAAGAAAGAAAGAAAAGGGAAAGAAGAGTAGAGGGAGGAGGAGAAGGAAAAAAAAACAAGAAGAAAATAAAATGATCCTCGATGTAGTACAACGGATACTCTTCTTTCTTGAATCCACTAGCTTTCGTACCGATGAACACGATCGATTGGTACTACATGCTCTTCTTCTTCTTCTTCTCCTTCATAATTATTTCAGGGTTATCGACATCCTTTCGTGTTCGCCAGACAGGACATTGAGATCCTGAGGAGAAGCAAAGATATTTTCTCGAACGAGGAAAAAGTTTGATTAACGTGAATGTTCTCCTTTTACTTCCTTGAAAAGATGTCGAAGTTCGTTCGAATTTTTTTTCACTTTTGTTTTTCTTTTCTTTTCTTTTCTTTTTTTTTTCATTTGAAAATACGACTTATTTATTCTTGTAGCGTGTTAACGATTGATCTTTTTTTCCTTTTCACAATTTTTTTTTTTCTTTTCTTTTCTTTTCCTTTTTTAAATTTGTTCAGAATTAAATACTTTATAAGATTTTTAAAAGGACCTGTTTTGTTTTTCCATATTAATTTTTGTCATTTCATTCGCGAGAATACAAAGAGAGAAAAAAAGAAGGATTACATTTTTGGAGATTTCGTTCACTATATTTCAATCCACGAAATTGCAATCAGTCTTTGTTTTTATTAAAATTTCATTTAAAATCATAAATTTAAATTTATAAATTGCGTTAGACTCTTAAGCGCAGTATTGTTTCATTCTCGAAAAGCAAAAGGAAAAGAAAGAAAATCCCTTTGACCGGTTGAAAATCGAAAACGAAAAGCATTTTCGGATTTACGTTTATACACGAACATTTTTCATTATTTTAATCATAGGAATATGCTTGTGAAGTTTAATAAGAATCATTTGAAACATATATAATAATAATAATAATAATAATAATAATAATAATAATAATAATAATAATAATAATAATAATAATAATAATATTTATTATTATTTAGATATTGATATTCCAAAAAAAAAAAGAAAGAAAAAAAAAGAAGAAAAAAAATGAAAAGTTACGTATCATTCTTCTTAACATATATTTACATAGTATTAGAATATTTTCTTTTACGAAAATGTTTTATAAGGGAAATCGACAAATTGGCGGCGGCGAAGGGGCACGCGTCTGGCTTCATTAAATTTTGGAATTCCCCTCACTAATTATTCCGCGTATCAGGGAGCGGGGAGACGCTAATGCGGTCGCCATTGTGGCAAATAATTGTGGACGGCGGTGCGGAGATTTACGAACTGCCGTGCGGTATGATAATAATAATATTACATATATACCTGTATATATATGTACGGCCGCATTGCGTCGGACGATTTTCAACCACGGAAAGAGCTTCCCGTCGGACGACGCAACCCTCTAATTCGCGACAATTATTTTATTGTTTTCGAGCTCTGCGAAAGACCCGACGTCTCGTCTGTAATTTCTGTTTCTCGTCGACGCCATATATGTATGTACGTACGTCAGCTTCTTTTATTTGGATTTTTCTCTCATTTCTTTTCAGAGAAAATATCTCTTTCTCTCTCTTTCTCTCTCTCTCTCTCTTTCTCTTTCTCTTTATTTATACATATATATATATATATATATATATATATATATATATTTAAGTTTTATTTTATTACAGTATTATAATGAATTACAAGATCAATCGTTAATTCATATTCAGAGTTTAATAATAGTTAAAAAGTACAAATTATACATATTTTATACTTATATCACTAATATAATAATAGAATAATATCCTTTTACTTATAATATAATTTATAATATAACTTAATATTAATATATTAATACAGTTTTATTATTATTATTAATATATTTACATTATTATTATTATTAATTATAATTATATTATTATTATCATTATCATCATCACTATTATTATTATTAATACAAGAATATTAATATTAGTTATATTTTATATAGTAGTATAAATATAATTTGTCGTTATATAATTTTATATAAACACGTAAAGTAGTACTGTTTTATGGAGGGTTAATTTGATATCTTTTTTTTTTTATTTTTCTTTTTTTTCTTTTTTTTTTCTTTCTATTTTGCTATTGTTCTTATTTATATGAATATTGCTATTGTTCCTTGATGAGATTTTATTCTTTTTCATTTTTCTTTTTTGCCATCATAGTAGAATATAAATGTATCCTCTCCCTCTCTCTTTCTCTCTCTATTTATCTCTTTATCTCTATCTCTATCTCTATCTCTCTTCCTCTTTCGTTTATAAACGGGCTTCGAATCACGAGTTAACGATAAAAAAAAAAAAAAAAGAAAAACAAAAAAAAAAAAAGAAAAAAAGGGTGGGAGATATGTTCCGAGTACGGAACCGGTAAGCGGATTCGAGTAAATCAAATTGCCAGCTAGCGTATGGGCTCCGCAGCTTTTCCGGCTACACACCATCGCCGTATGTCGCTTAATTGTGGCAAACATATCGCTGTAAAATTTACGGAACACTGCACGTCCGACGGTTAATGTTAATGTAACAACGACGAAGCGTGTCTGCCAAGCTCTCTCTCTCTCTCTCTCGCAAACACACACACACACATACTTTATCTTTATCTAACTATCTATCTATATATATATACATACACACACACACACACACACACATATACGCACACATATATTCTCTATGTTACAGTTAACTGACCGCGACAAACACGATGATTTAAATTAACACAGCTAAACAACAACGAGTTACGTCCAGGAGGACTGTAGCTGTTTTGTTCTTTTTTTTTTCCTTTTTTTTCTTTTTTTTTTATACCATTGTTGTACGCGTTATGGTCGATCAGAGACAAGCTCATTCTGTCATGTTTATTTGCAAGATATTGTTTGAAGTTGATTATAATAATGAGAGGGAAAGAATGTGTGTGTTTTGTGTCTGCGTGCGTGCGTGCGTGAGAGAGAGAGAGACAGAGAGAGAGAGAGAGAGAAAGAGAGAGAGAGAGAGAGAGAGAGAGAGAGAGCGAAAAAAAGGACGGAAAGATAGAGACGAAAAGATAGAAAAAATTGTTAAATAATTGTCAACAAATATATATATATATATTTTTTTTTTTTCACGATTAAATAATTATCCATTTTAAAAATAATTTATATAATATTTCATTGCTTTTCATTGAACATTTTTACAAAATACTTTTTATATTAATGACTCAACACCGATAAAATAATACTTTCCTATTACCCGTTACTTTTATTATCTATTATATCACCTATTATTATCTATAACATTATTATTATCTATTATATATTACTTCATATATATATA
The DNA here is from genome assembly GCF_910589235.1 of Vespa crabro. Classification (NCBI taxonomy): domain Eukaryota; kingdom Metazoa; phylum Arthropoda; class Insecta; order Hymenoptera; family Vespidae; genus Vespa; species Vespa crabro. The sequence continues at coordinate 22,125,159 of NC_060955.1, read as the reverse complement.
TATATATATATATATATATATATATATGTATATGATTGATTCGATATTGCCTCAAATATTAAGATTATTATTAATTCTTTATAGACAAAGGAGATAAGGGAGGTAACGCAAAAAAAAAAAATAATAATAACAATAATAATAATAATAATAATAATAATAAATCATATGATTTAACCGTATGAAAACTTGAGAGATCGCTTATATATATATACATGAAAAAAAAAGAGAAAAAAAAAAATAAAAGAAAAGAAAAAAAAAAGAAGAAAGGAAAAAAAAGCTCAGTTTCATACTTTTCGCATAATGTACGTATCTCGCACAGTGCCGTCACGTCGACGTGAAATAAATGCAGCATAACGCGCTTTCATCAAAGAAATCATTTTCGTTTTAAAACACGCACGTTGATATATATATATACACACACACACACACACACACACACATATATATATATATATATATATATATATATATACGGAATGCTTTAGTCTGCTGTACGCGTCGCTTAACGAGCCTGGGCTTTGCTCGCTTTGCTCAACGAACGACGTTCCACGATCACGAGGGGAAAACTTTTCGATTTTGTCATGTATATAATGGCCGACGTTCTGCTGATGTGTTCTCTCTATCGTCTCTTTTTTTATTTCTTCTTTTTTTTTCTTCCCTCATTCTCTCTCTCTCTCTCTCTCTCTCGCTCTCTTTTTCTTTTCTTTTTTTGTCTTCTTCAAACACTCCCCTCCATTACCATTATTTTTCACTGTTCGAATTGAATTAAAAAGAATCGATGGATTTTTAAATAATTAATGATCGTGATGTATGTCTTTTAAGGTGTTTTGATCCGTAAGTCGAGATTTAGTTTCACTCATGGATAACAATCAATTTTAAATCCGTCATTATTTTTGTCTTTAACCTCTGTAACAAGGGTAATATTCTTTTTTTTTTTTTTTTTGGTTTTTTTTTTTTTAACGATGAACATCCGCCGCTTACGTATGCATTTACGTATATAAATACATATGCGTGCATACAATTGGAATAATTGAGCAACGGAAAGGAGATAATCTATGGGAAAAGAGGAGGAAGAAGATGAAAAAAAAAAAAATGAAGAAAAAAGAAAAAAGAATAAAAAGGAAAACGAACAAAAGAAAAGGGTAAAGGAACGCAAAGATTTCGCCGTTTCAATGCGCTATGTCGTATTTTTGCAAAGAGTCTCGGTTTCTTTCGTTACACAGGCACACTCATACACGCACACATAAACGCGCGCGTACATATATATATATATATATATATATATGTATCAAGTGGAAACAAAGTTTCTAACAAAATTTCTAAGTAAAGATAGACGATCTTCTTCGAATAGTTCTTGTCTTATTTTAGAACGTTATAACCCTTCCATCCCTTTTCTTTATTCTTTTCTTTTTTCTTTTTATTTTTATCTTCGAACCCTCTTCTTTTCCATCGGAATTACGGATCGAATAAAGGAGTTCGATTAAATTCACCATTTATCGTTCCTCTAGACATCTTTTCTTCTTTCCTTTTTTTCTTTTTTTTTTTTCTTTTTTTATCTTTTTTCTCTCTTTCCTTTTCCTTCGAAACATCTTTCGCTTTCTATTAGATAATACAGAACTTTATTATCCTTTTCTTATCAATTTATTTTCCTTCGATTGGCACGACAATTAATGCAAATATCAGATGTTCTTGGTTTAGCTGATAAGCACATTAAGATATAACCATCTTATCGAAACCCTCTAACATCGGAAGAGACTCTTGAGGAAAGCTCAGAACTAATAAGGATCATTCCCTTAGGATATCATCCTAAGTTTGAAATGCACGGACTCAGTCCACCCGGAGAAAGTTCAAATGGCGGCTGCACAATTTAACGTGAAACTTTGCCGCAGATATAAATGATGTTGCTAATTGAATCGCTTCTCTCCTTCCACTTATACTCTTATATTTTTATTGTATTTTTATTTCATATATATATATACATATATCATGTCTTTAGTGTAATAATGATAATAATAAATTCATAATGCTTGTTAAAATAGCGTATGATTGAACGAATTATTTGAGTATTAACTTTTTACGTATGATCTAATATTTTTTCGTTTATATATATATATATATATATATATATATATAAATATAAATATAAATAAATAAAACTTATAGTATATATAATTTAAACAGATATTACTTTCTAAGTTACTTTTACTAATATATAAATTGTAAGAATAATTCATACTTATACTTAATAAACATTATTTGATATATATTATAAGTTATACTATAAATTTAACTGAGTTTAAATAAGTTTAAAACAAATAAGTTCTCTAAGTATAAGTTATATTTAGAAGGATATTAATCTTCGGATATGAATCAACAATTACTTTTATAACGAAGAGATAAAGTGAGATTTAAAAAAAAAAACAAAAAACTACAGATATATATATATATATATATATATATGTATGTGCGTGTGTTTGTGACTGTAAGTTACAAGCATTGATATTTTATGGGAATAATTTCGTAAGGTTCACTTAGGTGAACTTTATCAATGCACTTTCTTGGCACATAACGATTGCGCAGTAGCAATAAACGACATCGTAGA
>NC_060955.1:22062557-22112557 GCF_910589235.1 Vespa crabro | reverse complement strand
TCTCTCTCACTCTCTCTTTTTCTCTCTCGCTCCTTTCTCCTTCACTATACATTTCTCCATCTCTCTCTCTCTCTCTCTCTCTCTCTCTCATACCTACTCCACAGCATCCTGCAATCTGCATCGCAATGCGATCCACTCTGCCGTTCTCTCCTTCTCATCCCCTTGCCAGTACTTCACGATTTTCATCCCCTTTTTCTCGAGTCCTTCCAACCCCTCTTTCCACTCACCCTCGTCTTTTAACTTAACCTCTTAACCTCTCGAGAACTCTCCTATCGTTTCGCGTAGGATGAATATGAGCTTCCACTGTTACCGGTCATCGTTTTTGATATTTCATAACGAATTTCTTTATTTTCGCTATGAAGGGAGAGAGAGAGAGAGAGAGAGAGAGAGGGAGGGAGGGAGGGAGGAAGGGAGAGAGATCGTCGGTTTTCCTTCGAAACTTGTTTTTTTTTTTCATTTTTTTTTTTTTTTTTTTTATTCCCGCTCAAATGAAAATAAGATAAATATTGTAATTTGGTATTATTAAAACATCGTTCGTTTGTAATTTTTATATTAATTGAATAAAGTCGCAAACGAAGACGTTCTCTTATTCTTTTGAATCTTTTCCTCTTTTTGTTTTTTTTTTTTTCTTTTTCTTTTCTTTTTTTTGTCTTTTCTTTTTTTTTTTTTAGCAAATAGAAAAGTATTTATCTGCGTTTTAAAACGTTGATTTAACACGAGAGTATTTTTGATTTAATTATTGCATAAACGCCTCCGTTTCTCGTTTAATTACTCTGCGGGGATGAATCGAGATTGTGCACGAACAAGCGAGCTTCGAGTAAAGCGTACGCGAGAGCGATAGAGAGAGAGAGAGAGAGAGAGAGAGAGAGAGAGAGAGAGAGAGAGAGAGAGAGAGAGAGAGATAAAGAGAGTGAGAGATAAAGAGAGAGAGAGAGAGAGAGAGAGAGAGAGTGAGAGAAAGGAAATTGTTACATCGATTATAGCGTAACTAGAATGCTCGTGCGATACGTCGTACGTGCCCGTCGGGTGAGTCATTGTAACGTTAATCGTCGGAATTATTGCAGGTGCCTGTTATGCTCACCACTATGTACCATCACCACTACTCTTCTCCTCTCCTCTGTCTGTCTCTCTCTCTCTCTCTCTCTCTCTCTCTCTCTCTCTCTCTCTCTTTCTGACACACTAATTGATTAATAGCTTTTGGGTAATGGTTACATCGTTATATTCCCGATAAAATTAGTTTACGCGCTACGAGATCCATTATCGTTATAAAATATCGACGTAATACATACATATGTATTATCTAATGTAAATTCTACGAAAGGAATTTCAATTTTCATTTGTTTGTCGGTGAAAATAGCTGTACCTATGTTCTCTCTCTCTCTCTCTCTCTCTCTCTCTCTCTGTCTCTGTCTCTGTCTCTGTCTCTGTCTTCTTCTTCTTCTTCTCATATCGCTTGAGAAGTTCGAAACGAGAACACGCCTGAGAAACCCATCTTAACGAGTTAACGATCCGCGAAACGATACACACCGTAAACGTTTGGTTGGTGTAATAGAAAACAGAAATTCGCGGCTCGGTGTTATAGACAATAAGAGAGACAGAGATAGAGATGGTAGCAGAGAGAGAGATAGAGAGAGATGGAGATAGAGAGAGAGAGAGAGAGCTAACGGCGCATAATAACGTTGATTTATGTGCTTACGATGTATAACAAGGCGTACCGGCATAATTCTCTCGACGGCGATGCCAAGTAGGAGTAACGCGGTTGGTTATATTTAACAAACTCAAGGAACATTAGTAGCCGAGTCGTGTTACGGGAAATATGTCTTCATTCGAGGCTAACGGGCAAAGCTACAGCGAAATGTTGGCGCCGTTAACAGAAATCTCTTCCATTCGTCATATCCCCTTTACCGAAATTAGATCGGAAAATGTCTCGGTAGATTTTGCGACGACTTGAATTATTCATGTACACGTTTTCGGCGACTCATAGATGCGGAGAATTTCACTTCCTTTTCACGACGTTATCCTTAAAGTTTTGCATTTCCTTATGAAAAACATTTGCTTCCTATATTAACGATAAAACATTTTAATCTTATATTAAGATATTATCGAATTTTTTTTATTATATCATCGTTATCGATTATTCTATAATGGAAAGTGTTAAAATATATTATGTATTTTCATGAAGTGAAACGTGTTTAACTATAAACTCTTACTGGAATCAACCGAAATAACTCGTAAACGAGGTCGAGAAAGTTCGGGGCCGGCCTCACGGAATCAATTTTATTCGTTTGAACGCAACACGTGCGACTAACAAGCTACCTCAATTCGTAGTCGTACTCAAAAGCATTGAGAGGTAAAACGTACATATATATATATATATATATATATATATACATACATGCATACATACATACATATGTACATACGTACATAGGTAATGTACATACGTAAGCGCGCACACAGTCGAAATGTAATTGCCACGGACCACTCTCCTGTAAATTCTGTCTTATATTAAATTCCTTTGTTCATGGCCTTCCGCGGAATCTACGAACTATCCTCGAAATCTACCCGTAACTGTGATCGTCTTGTTCGAACGATCTCTCGATACTGGTTTTCATCTAATTTGCCAATGTGATAACGTCAAATCTGAACAATAATAAAATGATAATCTCACAAAAAGCTTTATCTAAATTTATCAAATATCTTTTACGATTTTCGAATAAACGTTAGATATTTTCTCATTATTTAAGTCCGTTTACTTTTCATTGGTTAATAATCATTATAGAATGAATTAATGATGTTCGATTAGTTTTTTGATTAAGAAAGAAAAAATAAAAACGAATTTAATTAGAATCGATGAACGAATAATAATTTATTCATTGTGATAAATCAATGAATAAATTATTCGTTCGTCTATTCTATTAAAAAAATTATAATATCTTTTTCGATTATTCTTCTTAAAATTTCATAATTTATTCAATAGTTTTTGATAAAGCGAACGAATTTTACTTCGTATAAAAATAAATCTCGTGGATTCATCTATAGAAATAATTTCTTCGAGTTAACTAAATTAAAAATTGATATTACGTATAATTGATCTACGTAACTTTTCATACACGTATAGACGTATTGATCTATATAAATAATATATGTATATAGACGTATTGATATACGTCATAGATCTACGTATGCGAATATATAAGAAAAATTAAATTATATTAAATATATTGTATTAATCCACCTAGATATGTCTATATATATATATATGTATAAAAAAGAAATTCAAATTATATGGAATAAAATCGATAACATTTATCAATTGACAACGTTATTTCCTACGTAAATAAATAAATAATAAAATAACAACATTTTTATCCCTCCTCCCCCACCTCCATCCCCCCATAGGTAATAAGATAAATTCCTATCTCCGCTTGCAGCAAGCCACGACGATCCCATTATTTAACAAAATCCTCATCGTCGATTAACGACCGTATATATGTACCTTGCATGGCAATAATTAATCGTTCGGCACGTCCGTGAATTATCGATCGAGTGTCCTCGTATAATCAACGGTGGTCCGTTTAGGTGCGTACAATCGGAAGCGTCCAGTGTTAGCTATAAACGTTTACGATCCTATCGTTGACGAGGATATCATCCTCTGACATTGCTACGGTGTCTAGTTCACGTAAGGCAACAATCGAGACGGTTCACGATCGTCGATACGATAAATCTTCACGAGCATAACGCAGAAGACCGATTATGAGCTAGCTACTCGATGATGATCATTATTTACTTACCCATTTTGATAAAGACATTAGACATTCCAATCGTGAATTTGTAAATGACAAGAAATTAATAATTGATTTTCTATTAGATTATCCTTTTATAAAATATCGATAATTTCATTATTTTCATTTTAAAATATTTAATTATGGATGAAAAGATTTTTATGTCGATTTGTTACAACGCGTAAGGGAATATTTTTAATATTTATAAAAAGTATCTCATAATTTTATATCATTTATATTAATTTTGTAAATATATTACAATTTGAAAATTCGATTATTCTCAGTATAGAAAATAACATAAATCAATGGAGATATTATAAGATAATAATTAAAAGTTGATTCAATCGTTATCTTCAATCGGTATTCGATTAAAATCATAGATTCTCTAAGTTCAATATGCAAAACGACATGAATTTCTAATAATTTATGGAAAGTTTCTTATTCATCTGATTCTCTAATTTATTCCTATTTCATTTTCATACGGTATACGAATAATTTATAAATTTGATTATATTCATTTGTCAAAGGAAATACGAGAAAGAGAGAGATATAAATAGAGAGAACGAGATTAGATATGGTTTGGATAAAATGATCGAATGATTATTTTAATTTCAATTTGATAAAGACATTAGAAATTTTTCTTTAGATCGATAATATTTCAATATTATAATTACTTCGAAAGATAGTATATCTTTAGAAGTAAGAATAATTTGAAAATGTTATGATACTATTTAAACCTTTCAATAGGGATAATTCATTCGTATTTTTCAACTATGATTGGAATTTAGATTTGAATGAGGGAGAAAGAGAGAGAGAGAGAGAGAGAGAGAGAGAGAGAGAGAGATGAAAAGAGAATGAATTTCGAAAATGGATGAGAGAAGTCGTGTTAAACGGGAGGCGAAGTCGTGCAAAGTTATACTCGTAATATGTCGGACGCACCTTCATGAAAGTCCGACGGGGCTGTAATAACGCGTTAGCAGGTGCGCTACTCGTAAATATTTCTTATTGGTAAGGGAGTAGGTGGTAAAGGGCGTCACCTGCCACCCTTGTGTCTTCCTTTCTCTCTTTCCCTCCTTTTTCTCACTTTTCTCTCTCTTTCTCTTTCTCTTTCTCTTTCTCTTTCTCTTTCTCTTTCTCGTTCTTTCGAAGAACTAAGGCAACTGACACTGAAGGAATATTCGAAAACTTTCCAGACTTCCATTTATTTCTCTTCGAATATATATATATATATATATGCTTTACCCCCACTGTATCTGATCCTTTCTAACTTGGAATAAAATAAAAAGAAAATTATATATACATATATATATATATGTGTGTGTGTGTGTGTGTGTGTGTGTGTGTAACGTATGCGCATAACATTTCGTATATTATAATCCTTAATAATACGGAAGAAAGGATCGTATAGGGAATTTCTGATGAATTAACGAAAACATCGAGAATATTCCTAACAATCGCGCTAATAGCCATGAAAGTTATGCTAATGGAGATAACACAGATTGTCACTATTGCTGGAATTATGGGCAATCGGATGAAACGAACGTTTAGCTGGATGCAACGCATATAGATATGCATAATGCTCGTATCGTCCTAACGGAGAGGAATATATCTATATATCTATATATCTATATATATGCATACACATATATATATATATATATATATACTACCTACATATGTATATACATTAATACAGTAATATATATATTTTATGTATATATATATATATATATATATATATATATATATATATATATATATATATATATATATAGTTGAGTCCTCACATAGAATATAAATACACACATACATTAGGAAAGGATATTTACATAGGATACTCCAGAGATATATCTACCTACATAAATAATGATCGTAATAAACGTCGTTTCGATCGAAATTCGGTTCGTGAGTTCGTGATCTTAAAGGAGAAAAGAAAAGAAAAAAAAAAAAAAAGAAAAAAAGAAAAGAAAAGAGAGAGAGAGAGAGAGGGAAGAAAAAAAGGACTGAGAATTTCAAGTCGTAGATCTTAGAAAGCAATGAAGCGAGACAACTATGGTCGATCTTCGTTCGTTCGCCCGTTAAAATTCCATATAATATCGTTGGGGGAAGTGAGAAAGAGATAGATTATACATAATATATGTATACAGGGAATAAGGACACGTGGAATTTTGGACGGACATGTGTTCGCAAACCTAAAGTAGCTTCGTAAATCTCGAGGACGAGGGGTTATATATGTTCAGGAAACGTATTCGAAGTTTGTTCGCAGAACGATTTCGATCGGATTGACGGTGAGTACGGTCCCACTTTCTTTTCCTCTTCATCCTTCTTCACGACACTATTCCTACATGAATATTTGCCGAGGCAAAACATTGTTTTTGTTTTTGCTTTTGTGAACTCCATAAGCAAATAACATGATATAACATTGAGAATATATGTATATCGTGGAAAATGTGATAAATGGAGATATTAAATTTGTTATTGAACAATTATAATTGCAAATCTTTTTACATTTTTAATTTTGTTTTTTCTCTTTTTCTTTTTCTTTCTTTCTTTCTTTTTTTTTTTTTTCTTTTTTCTTTTTTTTTTTTTTATTCTTTCCTTCTCAACGATTCGCATATATCCTTACGTTTAACGATAATTATCGTGGACGTAATAAATCCAACCGGAATTTTCCCGACCCTTTGTTAGTAACAAAAACATATCCTACGTCGTTTCTCGAGTTATGTATATATGTTTACTTCTTTTTTAATATGTTTACGGCGACGTTATTCATCTGAAAATATTATATTTATGTTAGTACGACAATAAGCAACAAAAACAGGCACACACACATATAGACATAAACGCACGCAAAGTACGTACGTACGTACGTACTTACGCATCCACATACATTTCAGAATATGTGGTAAATCTTGGTGTTCTACCTAGATACCTACCTACCGCATCAACTTATGTTTGTTTATGTATGAGCATCAAAATAGCAAACATGATTACCGCCGGGGACTAGGGGATTACTCTTGCTCAGGATAAATCGGTACGATAGTGTAAGCACTGCCAAGCGTCTGCAGATAACTACACTCGAACGTAAATACATACATACATGCATATATATATATATACATACATACATACATACATATATATATATATATACATATACATACACATAGATGTGTCTACATTTCGTAAGCTACCTTGATATTTGCATATCGAGAAAAGCTCGAAAACTAGATTTCCTTTTTTTTTTTTTTCGATCCGGTAACGTTACGTGTATAAAATGAAATAAAAAGAGGAAACAAAAATACATAAAAAAGAAAAGGAAAGTAAAGAAAATAAGAAGAAGAAGAAGAAGAAGAAGAGAGAGAGAGAGAGAGAGAGAGAGAAATATGTGAATTGAATTTGATTAGATGACGATGATATAACATATATAATATAACGTATAAGGATTATTTCACGTGGGTAAATGTGTTAAGTAAAATTAACGGGGCGTTCGAGCCGACGGCGGCGATTTTTCTTCGAAGACGTATCGTTTGTTACGTCCTTTATCGATGATGAAGTATCGATTTTAATGATTTATAAAAGGTACCACGTTTGCTGTGCAATCGAGCGACACGTGAAACAGATCGAATCGACGGTTGGCAGTCGAGAGTAGAAAGAACGTAAAAGCGCAAAGAAAGAAAGAGAGAGAGAGAGAGAGAGAGAGAGAGAGAGAGAGAGAGAGAGAAGCTTGACAAATTATAAGATTAATCGTTGGGGATTTTGGTCTCCTGAACTATCATCAATTATTTTTTTCTTGCGAACCTAAGTCCAATTACGGAAGAAGAAGGCGCAGAAGGTTGGCGAGGCTCGGAGACTAGAAGGGTAGTAACCCTTAATGATATCTTTTCTTTTCTAGGGTTTCATAAGTCAAATTAAACTTCCGTCTCGACGACGACGACGACGACGACGACGACGACCACTATATTATTCGTTGCTCCGAGCTAAGTACGTTTCTTTCAAAAAAAAAAAAAAAAAAAAAAGAAAAAGAAAAAAAAAAGAAAAAGAAAGAAAAAGAAAAAGAAAAGGGTCAAGTAGAATTTTTCTTGTTAATTTGTAATTCACAAGGAAAGACTGATTTAAAAAAAAAAAAAAAAAAAAAAAAAAAAAGAAAAAAAGGAAAAAGAAAATTCTTACTTAACCTTCAATAAGTTTTCCCATCATAGAAAATACATAAATGACGGAATAAGCAGTAAGTTTTTATTTTGCGAAGAAAACGAAAGAGAGAGAGAGAGAGAGAAAAGAAAAAGAAATAAGAAAAAAGAAAAATCGTTTATAAACGTTTAAAAAACCTTATTCTATGCTTTTTTTTTCTTGTTTTTCTTTTTTCTTTTTTTTTTCTTTTTTTTTTTTTTCAAGGTGATTCAACTATATAAGCTTCCGAAAGGAAAATATCGATGTTAGAAGAAATGGCTTTTACTTGCCCCGTAATAATAACGTATACCTTGAAAAGATTGGCAGGTTTCCTTCTGAAAATAGAAAGTCGTTTGGCCATAAATTACGCGAGGAGAACGTACGTACGTATGCACGTACGTATGAACGTCTCGTTCGAAAGGTAAAAAGAAAAGAAAAGAAAAGAAAAAAAAAAAAGGGAAAAGAAAAAACAACTCGTTGACTCGCCTGACTCGAAAATGCCTACACTGTGGCAGAGAGAAAAAAAGGTAAAGAAGAAGAAGAAGAAGAAGAAGAAAAGAAAAAAAAAAAAAAGAAAAAGAAAAAGATAAAAAGAGAAAGAAAAGAGATGAGAATCGTTCGCGACTGTTTCCTTCGATAATATTTTTACCTTCCGCACTTGGTATATAAAGGTCACTCGTTCTTCTTTTCGCGATTATCCGTTGAACTTCTCTCGAATTTTCAAAGAACTTTGACATTGGACCGCAAGCTTTAATCGTTTAACTTCCGCCCGTATAAAATTCTACCTTTCTTTCTTCCCCATCTCTTTTTTCCCTTTCTTCGTTTTATCTCTTTATTTTCTCTTTCTTTCTTTCTTTCTTTCTTTCTTTCTTTCTTAACGTCTAACCGAACACGAATAACTTGAACATTTTTATTCGTAATTTTTTGCATGGAACATTACTGTAATACAAATTACTTCACCGATCCATTTCATTTTCATTTCAATTATATAATTTATTTCCTTTTTTTTATTTATCATATTTATTATATTATATTATATATTTTATTTTATATATTATATATATATATACATATTTATATTAGTTTATATATTATTTATATATTATTTTATAATATATATATATATATATATATATATATATATATATATATATATATATATATATATATATTTATATTGCTCGTAAATACCGAAGAAAAAGATGATAATTTATGATGATCGCGTTTGATGATAGATATAATTCGTCAAATTGGATCTATCTAATTATAAAAGAAAAAAAAAAAAGAACATTTTTTCTTCTTTCTAATCACTCTAATTATTAAACGAAAAGATTACATTTCGAAGGACTAACTTGGATATTTCATAAAACAGTTATTCCATATTCCGATTCTATTTATTGGTACGCCTTCCTTCGCGGTTCGTAAATATTCGACTATAGTACCTTCTATAGGAATAGGGTTGAGTTGAATGAAGTACCTCTTATATCCTATGGTATGGAATATGTATTGCGTCGTTGATTCTAAAACACGAGCATGGATTTGTTCGGGTTTATCGATTATCAAAATATATTCAGTGAAGAGTATTCGATATATTGGACCAAAGAAGAAACAAGAATTACTATGGAAAACTAGAAAATGTTTTTTTCTCTCTCTCTCTCTCTCTCTCTCTCTCTCTCTCTCTCTTTGTATCCCTTGTTTTTTCTTTTTTTTTCTTTTCTCTTCGAGTCAAATAAAAGAAGTGTCGATGTTAGAGTAACTTAACTCTCAAAATACTAATCGATCTCTCGTGTTTCATCATTAAATCTCGCACAAATTCATCTTTCCCAGTTTGAACCTTTCAGTAGCACAAATTCTCAGATTCCAGAAGTGCTGATCCTATTTCATAAAGCATTTAGGTCGTCCAGCATTGGTTTGCGGCTGGGGTGCTTCGCAAATATTCTATGAATCACTGCCTCGTTCTATCCTCATACCGAGATACCATTTAGCAAAGTGAACATCTTTCTAGATTCAAGAATTATTCTGAGAATGTATGTAATTGTGGCTAAGCCATATTCGATTGTTAATAATTAAATTGTTATGTGTCACCGTGAATGTTATTTCATTTACGTATATTCGAATTTATAAGAATGAATTTCAAAAGAATTATCTCGACGTTCGTTGATTTATATACGATTTTATATTTAAAATTATTTCCAAATGATATGAAGATATATACGTTAATAAAAGAGAGAGAGAGAGAGAGAGAGAGAGAGAGAGAGAGAGAGAGAGAGAAGAAAAAGTTTGCTTTGTTTATATTTGATGCAATAAAGACAAACACAATGTTTGATTTTACGTAATATCATACGTCGTAACTTCGATCGAGCACATGTTATATATATATATCAACCTAAGTAATAAAAAAAAAAACGTTGTGTTATCTGTTCAAACGGCGTAAGGAGAAAGAGATATAGGAATAACGATATCCGTCGATATCCTTTCGGATTTCTTAAAAATAATAAAAAAAAAAAATAAAAAAAAAAAAAAAATAAAAAAAAAAAAAAGTAAAGAGAGTCTAACGTCTTCGTCTTCGAAAACTGATAGATAGAAGGAAACTCGGAAAAAGGATCGATGTTCGAGGGTCCAAGAGCAATAATTCCCCTCCACCCTTTATCCACCTCCTTCTACGAGGGTCGCAAACAAAATTTGTGGAAAAATTCTTGAAGGAACACATGTATCTCTATGTAACGCATATACAGGGTGGTGTGCCGTGTAACGTGAACGACTTTTATTGATCTTGAAATTTTTCAAGTGGATCGAAGGATAAAAACAAAAAAGAAGGAAAAAAGATAAAAGAAGAAAAGAAAGAAAAAAAAAAAAAAAAAAGAAAAAAGAAAGAAAGAAATATACTCAAATCATTGGACGAAAGTCACCCTTATGAATTATGAAAACAATAAATTTGCGAAGTCCGTTGGAATGAAAAAAAAAAAAATTTCCCAATGATCGCTTTACACGAATCACCCTATATATACATATATATATATATATATGTATATATATGTACGTATATATATATATACGTGGTATATAGTATAAATCGGTTCGAAGTCGTATTAGGTGCAGGAGCTTTTCTTTCGCATGACACCGGCTGGAGAAGAAAAGTATGAGTGAGACTACCAAAGAAAGTCTGAGAAAGACAGAGAGAAAGACAGAGAGAAAGACAGACAGAGAGAGAGAGAGAGAGAGAGAGAGAGAGAAAGAGACAGGAGGAGGAGTTTGCGCGCGCGCGCGCACCTTCGTGTGGTCCTGTATGTGTATGTATGTATGTCTACTGCAAAACGACATATAGATAGAGACTTGGATATTGTTATTCTCTAGATAGTAGGTATGAGTGGCGCCAGCTTGTTCTGACGTTCCTCCTCTCGTTTAAGGAATATGACGTATCTTCCTATCCACTTCCTGCACCACCTCCTTTAGACATTTCTACACCCCTCCTATGTCTTTCTATCTTCATCCTTTTCCAACTAACTGAACACAGGATCCATCTTTCGTCTCTTCTCTCCACAGATTTTGGTTTTCTCTGACGTAGCAACTACGCATCAGAGGAAACGTAACACAACACGCTCGAGAGGGATTGTCGTTTCTATTTCTCTTCCTCTTCCTCTTCCTCTTCCTCTTCTTTTTTTTTTTTTTTAAGAGATTTATCAATTCTGAGCGATCCATTTTCTTTTTCTTATCGTAAACAATATTATTCGTCTATTATAGAGAATTGCAATAGGAAATAGTTTATATCGATGTCATCGATATATGTATATATATATATATATATATATATATATAATTTAATTTAATTTTTATTATGGGAAAATAAATGTAATGTGATATCATGCGTAATCTGATATTATTTAATTATACTAATTTATTGGAATTTAAGTGGATTTTTTTTTTTTTTAGAAAGAACTCTTCTTTATTTTATTTTATTTATTTTTTTTTTTTTTTTCCTATCTTTCTTACTTTTTTACATCTTCCAAAGAGAATTCGATATGAATATTTAATATACAGCAATGTAAATAATTCATAGTATTTCCTTATATATCATAACTAAAAACAGAATTTAATAACGCTTTAACTTGGATCGATAACAAAATGTCAACCTAAATCTCGTTAAAGGACTCAAGAAATAAGAATAAAGGATCAATTAAATTTTTATAATTAATAGTAAATGTATATTTATAAGATCATATTGTAATAGAAACAAATTTTTAATGATTTTTAAACTACAAAACGTAATGACATTTATATAATTATATCCGTTCGATCGATTACAAAATTTCATTGAGAAATTGCTATCTTGTTTTTTTTTTTTTCCTTTTATTTTTCCTTTTTTTTTTTTACTCTTTCTACGTGAGTTTTAAACGTGTTAAAATGCATACTCGTATTATCAAAACATAAACCAAATGATCGAAAGAAACGTTTCGTTATTTCTTGCCATTCTACAAATCGTACAAAAGTAATCCATAATAACTGGTGGACAAACGACTCCATCATTCAACCAATGTCAAAAATCTTATGTTATAGTAATCCAAAGAAACAAATCGATCAAAATAATTTAGTATCCTTTCCACGTAGACAGTAGGAAATGAAAGAATGAATGAAACGATCAAAGAAATATTCTTTGACCTTCGATCATTGTACCAACGAAAATTATTCTCTTTCGTATTTAAAGGAAAAAAAGAAAAAAAAAGCAAGAAAGAAAAAAATAAAAAGGGAACCAAACAAAAAAAAAAAAAGAAAAAATAAAGAAAGAAAGGAAACAAAGAAAAGAAAAAGAAATGAAGAGTAAGTCGAAATTAAATAATACAAATAATAATAATAATAATAATAAGAATAATAGTAATAATAAAAAGAGAAAGAAAAAGGAATTATTCGAGGAAGACTCTTAAAGGATAATCGTGTCGTAATTAATTCTTGCGTTAAAACTGTTTCCATTACAAAATAATATTTCCATGTGTTATTATCTTAATAAGAGGATTCATTGACAAATATCATTGACAAATATCACTGACAAATCAATTGAAATACATACGTAATTTGAGCGTATAGATATCGTATGATCAGTATCAAGCAAGAGTACTGTTTTCGTGGTTGGAAGTACATTAGGGGTCAACCAAGAAGGTTGGTGAGTAGATGGGTAAGTAGATACCACCCTTCTACTATCGACGAGTATATGTGCGATATATGTATGTATCGCCATGCAGGGTGCAACCGAAACACTTCGAGCAATCTGTTTCGAATGCTAATGGAGTAATTAACAATCTCGAACTAGTAAGAACGTATCTCGTGTATGCATATCTATCTATCTATCTATCTATCTACACACATATATATATGTATGTATGTATGTATGTGTGTGTGTGTGTGTGTGTGTGTGTGTCTATATATATATATTCATAGATTTAAATTGTTCCTCCGAGCTTCGTCATCTTATCATTACGGTAGCGAATTTAATATCGGAAAGCTTTCGAGTTTAAGTAACGAACAGTGTACGAGTTCCATCAGGTTCACCTCGCGTTAAACAATTTCCGAAGGTGAGGCAGAAGGGAGACGAAAGTTTCTTGAAATTATACGAGGAACGTCGAAGCGAGCGTGCCTCGAAAACGGATGGGATTTCATCGCGTGGCTTCCTCTGGTCTACTACTACTACTACTACTACTACTACTACTACTACTACTACTACTACTACTACTACTACTACTACTACTACTACTACTAGTATTACTAGAAGTCGATAGTCACATATATGACTGGAATGGCTATCGACTACTCGAATCTACTCGTAATATTCATGACTATGATCGACTAGTATTTTGCAGTTACGTTGAAAGAATTCGTTTTTCAATTTTTAATCGACATTATTTCCTTCATTGATCATTTATTTTTAAAACAATAACAATGAAAATGTATACTTCGATCACTTCTTGAATGATCGTTTAGAATACGTTTGAAATCGAAAAATATATCTATATATATATATATATATATATACATATATGTGCAAAAAATTCATTTTATTGCAATTGAATGAGCCTATTAAAGGATCTACGATTCGAGCGAATAAACGAAATCGTCAAGAGCCTTTTTTACTCGTCCTTTTTTCATACATACACTATGTACAATTGTAAGAGGAGATAGCCTCGTGAATATTTTAATATCGTACTTTATTGCAATTTTCATACGCGATCATGTAGAAACGACGACGACGACGACGACGACGACGACGACGACGAGAACGACGACGAGAAGAACGATGACGAAAAAGATCACAAGAAAGAGGAATAGAGAAATTATTTTTTTAAAAGCCTGTCAAAAAAAATTTACGAATTCCCTTTTATTTCTATCCTATAATCCGGGTCGAGTTTAATACTTGGACGTTAATCAGGCGGCTTCATGGAGCGAATCTTCGAAGGATCTTCAAAGCTCGTAACGCAGCTTGCTACTCTCTAGGACAATGGGATTGCTAACTGCATATACTTTGCATACTGGTGGCATACTCGTAGACGAGAATCTCCTCGCAATTACGATTATCGCATTTTCCTTCTTTCTCTCTCTCTCTCTCTCTCTCTCTCTCTCTCTCTCTCTTTCTTTCTGTCCTTCACTCTCCTGTCTCTCTCTCTCTCTTTTTCTAACTTTCTCCGATGGAAAGAGCCGTCGGAATATAATCTTACTATGCGAGGTCGTCTCCTTCTCGCTTTTCTCGCGCGGCTCGCAAAATTTCCAACGCGGAAAAATAAGAATCGTCCTGACCTCATTTTTCCCTCATCCCATCGTTGAATACATCTTCTTTCTTTCTCCCTCTCTCCTCTCTCTCCCTCTCTTTATCCCTTTTCTATTATATCTTATATTCTCTATGCTTTTATTTTTTTTTTCTCCCCTCTCTTTCTCTTCCTTTATTTCATCCCTTTCTCTACTCTCTACAAGTATCCTCCTCTTATTCGGTAAAGAGCGAAGCGTAAACGGCTTTCTATAAGACCCTTTAAATATCCATTATAGGAGAAAAAGAAGGAAGGAAGGGGAACTGGTCCTTTCTTCTCGCTCGTTTTCTCCTCCTTTGGCAGTATGCTCTTGTAAAGATTATAACCTAACCATTGGAGGGTATCGTTAACTAAAATGAAAGAACAATTTGGTGTAGCTCAAATTGAACTCGTGTATGCTAAAGCGGTCATGTTTGTATCATAACATTTTCTCTCTCTCTCTCTCTCTCTCTCTTTTTTTCTTCTTTTTAAAAACTTATCCCCCCCCCCTCCTCTTGAATCCTTTCATGTAATTACTTTCATGTAATATCTAACATTGGAAATATCGTCATTCGTAAAAATGTAAAACACGTTAAATATTTACAGAGTCAAAAGTACGAAGGGAACGTTCAAGGTTATCGAAATCATTTCCATCCTGTTTTATCATGAATTTTTATCATGAATTTTTATCAAGAACAAATGGATCAGCAATAATAGCAACAGTCAACAACAACAACACTAACCAGCGATTGCACCAGTACCAATCTATTCTTTTCGCTTACGATGCAACGTTTGAAAAGCAAAGACCATTCGGTAATATCGCTCGGCTAATAGAGATTTTATCATGCTGAAATGTTTTCGGAGTGATCGGCGAAATGCAGAAAAATAACGTGTGGACTTTCGTTTGTTGACAGGTTCACGATCTGTACGAGCGCAAGGATGATAGCAGAGAGAGAGAGAAGGATATATATATATATATATATATATATATATATATATATATATGTAAAGAGAGAAAATGAAAGATAGAAAGAGAAAGAAAGGAAGGAAGAAAGAAAGATAGAGAGAAAGAAGAAGAGAAAAAGAGTGAGTATGGAATAAATCCGAGGGGCGTGGGCGTGATAGTATATCGTGGCATGCGATGTGTAAAATGGAAAATTCACGGAAGCGTGCTCGTAGAACGGGACGCTTGTTTCGAATCGATATAATGCCGGGCCATACGTTTTGCTTGTTCACTTTTAATTCGTTCGTTACAGTCAGCGCCGTAATAACGTTCTATCTCTCTTTCACACACATACAAAAACATAAACATTATTTCTCTCTCTCTCTTTCTCTCTCTCTCTCTCTCTCTGTTGCTCTTTAAAACTCTCTCTTTCCGTCTGGTCCAATTTCAGTTGGATTTTCATTTGTCCCGTTGCAAACGGACGACCTACGTTACACCGACAAATTTTCGTCGACGTTGGTTGACCCTCCACTTCCGGTACAATAATTTGGATTACCATTCATGGCGCCGCCCGGTGAGTGCCACTATAGTCCACGGTATAAAACCGGCTCGCGGAAACGTCGCTTGATTTATTTCTCTTGCTTTCGACGTTTTTGAGAACAAGCGAGGAACAGAGGGAGGGAGAGAGGGTGGTAGATAGGTAGGTAGGAAGAGGGAGGGCTGAAAAGTATGGTATATAGTTTTGCTCGTTGCCGGGGAAAAGTTAATATTGCAAATGTATCACGTTGACGTATGCGTAAGTATTGTAAGTGTGTTACGACGAACGACGATATCGTATTCGTGTTTTTTACTGTTGTAAATAAATAAATATATATATATATATATATATATATATATATTTTTCCAAAAGTAATATTGATGTCCAGTGTATATTTACAGAGATTGAAATAAAATTTACAAATAAATCCTTCATCTCAGCTTTTCGTACATGCCATTACTTATCTCCTTCTCGTTTTATAATTTGTCTCACCTTTTTAAATTATTCCTCGTATAAAAAGTTTACCATTTATAGAACATCGAATTTGTTAAGGGGTACATTAATATTTAGAAAAAAGTTCATTTACGTGCGGGATTATCAATGAAAAAAATGATGAATATCTCCCTTTGTGAGTATACATTGATATTTGGATAATGGAAAAATTAAACGAGATGGAGGAAGAGAGATAGGAGTAGGGCAGAGAGAGAGAGAGAGAGAGAGAGAGAGAGAGAGAGAGAAAGAAATCCATATTAAATATCAAATATACTCAAATAACTCTTTGTCCATATCTGTTTGCTCCCATTCATTTTTATGAATATTCTCAACATATATTAATTACATATCGAACATTTTAATGGATTGTATATTTAATGAAAGATATATGTACATGTATATGTGTAATATAGAGTACCGGAGATAGCGTTATTGATCCTGGCAAAGTTCCTATCTCATATAAACTTTTTTTGCAGTATCATTGAACAAAATCATCATTACAGTTTAGTAACATAAAGAGTTATGTCGAAGAAATTAAAGGATAAGAGATAGATAAGTGAAAGAAAGAAAATTTGAATGAGGAGCGAAGGGAAGGAATTGAACGAAAAAGAGAAAAAAGAAGAAGCAAAAAAGCAAAAAAGAAAAAAAAAGAAAAAGAAAGAAAGAAGAAAAAGAAAAGGAAAAATACGTAGTATCCTGAGTGTCCGGCAGAGCTTTTTTAAAAGCACGTATTACATACGAACTTAAAGTCAGACAAGGACGCGAAACGATAATTCTACGTTCGTGAGATTCTTCGTTAAGCACCATGAAGCTGCGGTTGAAAGGAAAAAGAAGAGGAGGAGGAGGAGGAGGAGGAAGAGAAGAAGGAGGATGAGGTGGATGAGGAAGGTAGAGTGAGACAGAGATATTCAAGAGACGTATATCTAAGAGAGAAATAGAGAGAAAGAGAGAAGAGAGAGAATACTCTCATACATGACTGTCCTGTATGTATATGTATATGCTTCTATGGTGTGCGTGTATGTGTGCGTGTATGTTTTATGCGCGTGTGTATAAACGAGAGAGAGAGAGAGAGAGAGAGAGAGAGAGAGAGAGATGGATAGTTAAAGAGGTTGCTTGTAACTTGAGCTTCTACAGGGATAGTTACCGGCTGCGTATAAACTTCGTATAACAACCACCCTGAGTTCGTCGTGTAGTAAGTTTCCGGGGAATGAAAATGAGAATAGCATGTGGCGCCGCTGTTTCTTATTCATATTCGCGTAAAAGACCGGTGACGTTGTTTGAATCGTTCGTTTGCTATTACGTTTATATATATATATATGTGTGTGTGTATATGTATATATATATATATGTATGTATGTAATATATATATATATATATGTGTATGTATATATAAATGTCTTTTTATCCTCTGTTACTCTTTCTTTCTCTCTCTCTCTCTCTCTCTCTCTCTCTCTCTCGTACTTTCTTCTTATACGATCTCGTGGTCCTTTCCTATTGTCATCCGGATGTGTCGACCATTTTTCATGGTAGAATGTCGAGGATTATGTCGTTAGAACTACCGAGTGTCTGAATCCCCTTTCGGAACAAAGCTTTATTCGTCGAAAGGCTTGGTTCCTTCCTTCGACTATGTCGCCAGTGTGTTTGACGATTGTCGACGTCTCGACTACACTTCGTTTTCACTTTTCACACTTGCGGATTCGACGTAAATGGTTTTTCCTTTTGTCCAACATCATTCGCTATACTTTTTCATTCGTCTCTCTCTCTCTTTCTCTTTCTCTCATACACACCTATTTCTATATATGTATTTAATCTGCGCTCGCGCGCGTGTGTATATATATATATATACATATATTTATGGATTTTAATTCAATTCACAGAATTAATTGCCTTCCCTCCATTTCGCGTGGAAACGATGATCTTCCTTCTCATTATGTCTCTGTCTGTCTCTCTCTCTCTCTCTCTCTCTCTCTCTCTCTGTCTGTCTCTCTGTCTCTCTGTCTCTCTTTCTCTCTGTCTCTCTCTCTGTGCCTTTCCATTTCTACGTTTCTGCGAAAAAATGTATTAATGTTTCTTCATTTATCGTTTGGCCTTTGAGAATCCATTCACGGTATGAATATACGAGAGGAAGAAAGAGAAAAAATCGGGGATGAAATTTGAAAGGCAAGCACCCTTCGACGTATATCATTTATGAAACAAAGCGATATTAAAAGCTCAGAGATCAAGTATTTTCATCTATTCTATCGATCATCCTTCTTTTTCTTCTTTTTTTTTTTTTTATTGTTTTTGCACATGTATTTTACAATTCAACTAACGTTACGATCCATTAACTTTTGATCAGTTTAGCTCTTATTAAGACGTATGATTATTAAGTACGCATGATCGGTTGATAGGTATTCATTTTGTCGAAATGTTTAATGAGAGAGACAGACAGAGAGAGAGAGAGAGAGAGAGATTTCTGTCCCTTTAGATAGAGAGAGTGAGAATAAACGAACAAATCCAATGTTTAAATTCGAAATAAATGTTGTATTAATAAATGGAACATACGTATAACCACGAATGAAAGCAAGGAATTTAGGGAATCGTAGGATTTAAAAATACTCATGAAGTTTTTGATATTTTTCCGACTCTCCTCAATCTCTTTTCCACCTTTCCTCCCTCTCTCTCTCTCTCTCTCTCTCTCTCTCTCTTTCTCTTTCTCTCTCCCTATCGTTTTCCACCGGAAATTAACTAGAGCTTTCATTAAATCGAGTAGAAAGAAAGAAAAAGAAAAAAGAAAAAAAAAAAGAAAAAGAAAGAGGAAGAATCCAAACGAACGAATATGCAATAGCGTTTTTCTCTCTATTTCTTTCTTTCTTTCTTTCTTTCTTTCTTTCTTTCTCTCTTTCTTTTTCTTTGCACTCTTTTTCTTCTTTCATTTGTTTCAGTTCGGTATAACATGAATTTCTGCATAATCTTAACTGCAACCGAGTTGCAACGTGTGTACTCTACGCGCAGATCTTCTTAGTCATTTACTTTTGTTGTTTCCCTTCATTTTCTTCTTCTTCTTCTTCTTTAAAAATACGCACGCAACAAAGTTCTTCTTAACGTTCTTAGCCATAAACGCTAGAGCGTTATCTTTACCGAACGTACTCGTTTTTTCTTTCTTTCTTTTCTTTTCTTTTTCTTTTTCTTTCTTTTTTTTTTCCTGTTTTAACTCGTTCGACCTTTCTTATCGCGTGTTCTCTACTTTTTATCCTTCCCTTTGTTGCGTTATTTACTCTTCTGTTCGAAGGATCAGCCTTTAACCTACAAAGGTGTATATTACTAAATCATTCGCGACCCTAAATAAAAACTCTTTTATATTTATGTCGAATGTTTATGTCGAGACTTCCAAGAGATCTTTCGCCTGATAAAAATAGAAAGATACACGATATATATATACACAAACACACACACACATACATATATATATATATATATGTGTGTGTGTGTATATGTATATATATATATGTGTGTATACATAAATATATATATATATATATATATATATATATATATATATATATATATATATATATATACGTATATGTACATAATCTGTTGCTTCATGCTTGGAATTCTGTTTTTAAAATAATATTTTTATAGAAAACATGATAGATAAGAAAGGATCCTGCAAGAGGAAAGTATTCTGTAACGATTTGCACCGCTCGACTGTTCGATCATCCAAAGATTTTCCAAGATTTTTCACGATATATTCTACGTATGTCTTATTCGTTTTTATTTCCCTTTATTTCTTTTTTTTTCTTTTTTTTCTTTTTTCTCTTTTTTTTTTTTCTTTATCCTTTCTTTCTCCCCATTTACCGTTCATCCTCCCGCGATACTCGATATCGAATATTTACCTAAATATCTCATAAATTACGTGGACGACGTAAGAGCTTCGACGAGGAAAAAGGTGGAAGGTTATCGGCGATTAGAGTAAAAAAAAGAAAAAAGAAAAAAAAGAAAGAAAACGAAAAAGAAAAAGGAAAAAAGAAAAAAGAAAGGAAAAGAAAAGAGAAGAAAAGAGAGAGAAAAAAAAGGAATTATACTCACCACGGTACTAAAAGGTCTTTGATCGATACGACGGTTTAGCATCAAGGCTATAAGTTATTACCCATTACAGCTCGTGGCTCCTCTAGCCACCTATATTCCTCTCTCTCTCTCTCTCTCTCTCTCTCTCTCTCTCTCTCTCTCTTCTTCTTCTTCTTCCTCCTTCTCTTTATCGTTAGAAGCGAGCTTTCATTTTCTTCCATCCTCTTCCTTCTCCTTTCGAAGGTGGTTTAATCTGTCGATCAACCGCGGTGACTTCGGAAAGCCACCCTTAAACTTCGTCCGGCAAACTTGAAGCAAAGCGATGCAACTGCCTCTTAATAGAGCCTTTTCGAACTTACTACTTTCGAACTTACTCCTTACGAGAAAACGTCTCTACCTTTCCGTTTCCTTTCCTTCCCGCCGCATCTTCTCAGATACCACCACCATCACCACCACCATCACCACCACCACCACCACCAACACCATCACCGCCATCATCATCTCTTCCTGCCTTTTAAATTACTCCTCTCTCAATAATTCGTATATCTACATATCGAAGTCTCATCTTTCTTATGAAAATGTATCCACTTTACAATCGATACACAATTGAATTATGCACTTCGTTATAATAATGCAATGTTCTTGTGATATATAAAGTAACTTTATAGAAATTTATGGATCGATTCGATTCATCGAATCGTTCATTTAATAAACATTTTTGGAAATATTTATTACAATTGTTTTTTTCTTTTTTTTTTGTTTTTTTTTTTTTTTTCTAATGTTTCCAATATAATTATTTCTTTTTCTTCAATTTGTTCTAAACAAATTTTTTGCTTTATTTTTATTATTGTTTCAATGTATTAATTGCAACAATATTTTATACAATTATTTTCCTATCGAAATTACAATAATGGCAATAAGTTCTTTTTTTTTTTTTTTTTTTTTTTTTTTTTATCAAATTTATTCCTTATTTCTATATTTTTCGTATGTACGAGTTTAATACTTGATGCAAAAATTGTTTATATTTTTCTTGAATCAATTTTCAATTGAAACATAAATTTAAGGATAATTATGTTTGTCACGTTGTACTATAATTATTATGAAAAATCGTATATAACGAGTATTATTAATAATAAATCCTATAGAGAAGAAATATTGACGTTGTCAAACAATTTCAAACTTTCTAATCGTGCTAGAATATATACGATTAGATAAATTTCAATATTAAAAATATAAATATATAAGACCGTCGATTATTATTTATATATAATTCGTATACAATATTTTTCGAAGATAATTCTTTCCTCGTATTAATTAAATAAGATAATATTAAATGTGAGATCAATTAAAATTACAACGACATTGAAATATTTCGATCAAAATTCCTATTCCGAGGAATATCTTATTATTATTAATGACAATCGGTATAGTAAATCTTTGATACGGTTGACCCTTTACTCGATTTTATTTTGTCCTACGTCGAAATTGAGTCAGCATATATTATTTTACGACATCTTCTCTCTCTCTCTCTCTCTCTCTCTCTCTCTCTCTCTCTCTCTCTCTTGCTCTCTCTCACTTTCGAAAATCCTTTCTCGTCCTACGAGATTCTTCGTAATCCAGTTACCGCGACACGAGCATTTTTATGGACGGTGGACGGCCGTGACTCGCGTCAGCTTTATTTTCGAATGTCGCTTCCCTTCGGAAATCTTTCAGTTGCGAGAGTAGCACGTACAGAGCGTGCCTTCGAAAAAGCTTTATAGCTCACGTGGTACACCGTACATATCGATCGTGTTAAACTATCTCTCTGGTCATCACTTTGATTCTTACTGAAAATCTTTGTCACTTTATTGTTCACGAACAATATCGAATTCAATAAAATTAATGCGAATTACAAATAATCATTCTTATTAGATTCATTTTATTCTATTTAATCAAATAAACAATTTTATATTTTAAAATATCAATAGATAAAAAATGAATGTTATAAAATGCCAATTGTCTTACAGATAGATTACTATAAAGATAATTACGATATTTATTATATCATTGATTATATTAATTAATATATATGTTACGTATATAATCGTTAATTGAAATCTAATATCTTTTTCTCTTTCTTTCTCTCTCTCTCTCTCTCTCTCTTAGTCTTCAAGGTTTTCTCTTTTGTAAGTTCTCGTCAATTTGAAATCAAATGAAATTAAATCTGCACGTTAAGTATAAAGGATACTATTTAAAGGATCTAAAATGGATCTCTAACATTTATTTGATTCGATTTTTAACTTTGGCGAAGGAAAAAAGCTCACTAGTTCGAAATAACGCCTTCGTTATCGTTGGTGAATGCACGTAGGCAATTAGAAGAGACTCTCTCTCTCTCTCTCTCTCTTTCTCTTTCTCTCTCTTTACGAAGAACAGTCGAATGAAATGAAATTCCGAGCAAAGGGAAAGAAAGAACATGTCACTTACGCGTATAAAGGACTATTCAGGAGAATTCGAGCGGATGGATCGTAATTACGAGAAGGGGTTTGAGAGAGGGGGAAAGAAAGAAAGAAAGAGAGAGAGAGAGAGAGAGAGAGAGAGAGAGAGAAAGAAAGAAAGAGAAAGAAAAGGTGAGACTTTTGTTCTTTTGAGAGACGATCGAATTTTGATCGGAATTGTCTAACCTCTTCAGAAGCTTTTCAATTAGCCTTTTGTTAATCATGCACTAACGCGGTTTCATATTTCTTTTAGACAAAGTTTCTGATAATATTAAAGAAACCTACAAATTCCATTTAAAGAATCCAACAATTGTATCTTTATATCGAAAAAAAAAAAAAAAAAAAAAATTTAACGTGAAAACGAATTGTAATTTATTTTTTTTGGAATTAATCTCATTTAGAATCTTTTCAAGAGTTTTCAAACGTACAGACAAAGAGAGAGACAGAGAGAGAGAGAGAGAGAGAGAGAGAGAGAGAAAAAGAAAAGGAGAAAGAGAGAGGGAAAATGAGAGAGATGGAAATAGAGAGCTCGTTAGAAAGGCAAAGTGTGAATTCTAAAACACAGGAAACACTCCGGAGAGTACGAAAGAAGAGAGACGCCAAGACTCCTATCATTATCGTAGAAAGCGGAGAAACCAAGAAGACGGTAGAGCATCGTTGCCACTGAATCGCTTATCGCTAGGAACACCGATTCTCGTGGGGGTATGCAAGAGGGTGGTAAGAAGGTGCGAATGGTTAGAAGAGGGCCGATGGAAAGTCGTGAGGGGAGGAAGGCTGAAGAGAGGAAGGGTCGTTCGGGTCGCAGTAGTTTCGGTCTGGAGGTCGCAAAACTTTCCTGCGACATTCCTCGAGTAAGAAAGGAAGAGAGTTGGAAGGGTGGGGTTGCTTGATTGTAGGAGGAGGAACGAAAAGAGGTAGGTGTATAGCGAAGTATAGACGACGGAAATAAGGCGTGCAAGAGTTCTCACGATAACCACCTACCCCCTCCCCCACGCACCCACCCCTCTACCAAGCAACTTACCCCTATATATATATATATATATATATATATATATATATATATACGTTATCGCCACGGGCTGAATTTAATTCGAATAATTTGTCTCGCTGCGAATTGCAGTTCTAAGATAGAGGGAGGGAGGATTGAGAAAGAGGGTGTGGTGTGGGGGGTGGGTGGAAGGGTTGGCTTGGTTGGGAAACGTTAAAAGCGCAGTTTCGAACTAATCAGACGACGTCCAACTATCCGGTAGAAGCTCTTCTCGTTCTACACGCTATATCCACACCAACCGACCCAACCAACCATCCCTCTACCCCACCCCTACTCCCACCACCACGAATCGCATCTTCCCGTCGTCTCGTGATCCGACGAGTAGAAGGGGTGAAAGAGATCGAGGGAATTCCATCTCTGCGAGTGATTTTCGGACAACGATGCTCTTCCTACGCTCGTCCAAAATAATTGAATTAGACTGCTCCGACGATATAGTAAACGTTGGAAATGGAGTACGGGGTCGAACGGTTAGGGTTGACTCCGTTTAATTGAAACTTGCCGTATGAACCGAGGTTTTCTTCCTTTTTTTACTTCAACCCTCTGTCTTCTCTCTCCCTCTCTCTTTCTCTCTCTCTTCTCCTTTGTATCTCTTTATCTTTCTTTCTCTTTTTTCTGTATTTTTCTTCTTGCGAATGAAGATCTGGAAAAATAAGAACGAAGAGATCGTATATAATAGATAGCGATTGAAACTTCGTCTTTGTTTTATCTCTCGTCGCGTTTTACCTTTTATAATGGTGACCGAACTATATAACAGATAAAACACCATTCCCTTTCTTACTCTTTTTAAATACAGAGATACATCTATTATATAAACGGTAAATCGAACATAAATATCCATTTCCATCGAAAATACGAGCTAAAAATGTCTTTGTGTTTGAAATGAATGCCAGAGAAGAGAATTCTTTTTCTAGAAAGAAATGAAAGAAAGAAAGGTAGAAAGAAAGGGGCAGGAAGAAATAAAGAAGGACAGAAATAAAGAAAGAAAGGAGGGATTAGAAGAGGTAAAGAAAGAAAAGAGAGCTTTTTTCAGATACAACCGATATCCAGCAATTACATTTGTCTCTTTCCCTACCGTTCTCATCGCAAGCTTTTCTTCTACAGGCAATCTCACGATATCGTTCTTCTCCTATAAGCTCCTCTTACTCTCTCTCTTTCTCTCTCTCTCTCTCTCTCTCTCTCTTTTTCTCACTATAGACATTCTCACCATATTTATCATTTTTCTCCCCTCGTCTAATGTATCCGCATTAAAAACAGGGCTCGTTCTTTCTTACAAAGAAACTTCCACGAATGTCAATGCGATATTCGAAACGTGACACGTTCCCTATTTTACACTTCTCTATCTACTTATCTGCTCCTTCCCTCCCTCCCTTCCTCTGCCCCCCCCTCTCTCTCTCTCACTCTATTTATCTCTTACTTACTCACTCACGTAAATTCTTATCTCACTACTACCGTCATCCCTTCTCTTCCGTTCAGGTTTCTCTCTTAACACATACAAGCGCGCACGTGTGCACGTACTCTTTCCATATATACACATACGCACACGTACACAGAGAAAGAGAGAGATGGAGAAAGAGAGAGAGAGAGAGAGAGAGAGAGAGAGAGAGAGAGAGAGAGAGAGAGAGAGAGAGAGAGATACGTACATACACATATACGGTTATACACATATTACATATATACAAGGCAGAGCACGCCTCAAGGCGTGTACCAAGAACGGTGCAAGATTCGAACTGCCAAGCCATTCGGAACGCGCTCGCAAGCACGATAAAAAACGCCTTAAGGGAGTCGTTCGCTCATATCGTTCGTTCGCGCCTGCATTCAACGCCCGCACGGCTATCTGCCAGTGAAAAAGGAAGCTAAGGGAAGGAGAAAGAAAGAACGAAAGGGATGATAGAAGGAAGGGATGAGGGGGAACACGCTCGCGTCTTTTCCACGAAACATTAGCACGCGTCTGAAGATGAAATACGAATGCTCTTGAAAGAAAGAAGGAGAGAGACAGAGAGAGAGAGAGAGAGAGAGAGAGAGAGAGACAGAGAGAGAGAGAGACAGAGAAAGAGAAAGATAGATAGATATGTATAAGTGTACTGGGTGTTCCACTCGACTTGATCATTCACTCCCTTTTTCTTTTTCTATCTCTGCACGATCATACAATGAAATATTCGAGAAGAAGAAAGCTATCCCTTGAAAAAAAAAAAAAAGAAAAAAAAAAGAAAGAAAGAAAGAAACGAAGGAGCAAAAAAAAAAAAAAAACCATTGAGCGTATTAGTTCTCTTCGAAAGAAAATATTTTCATCATTCACGTCGTAGGTCACATTTTAACGAAGGATATAATGAAAAGTGCTAAACGATCAAGGTCAATGAAACACCCTGTATATTGTTGCTCAACCTGGGGATTTACAACGTCGGACGTGAAATTAATGTCGACAATTTTTAATCGCGCTCACGCGACGCCTTTACCCGTCTCCCTCCCTTCCATCCGCCATCTCTCACTCATATTCCCTACCCCCTTTATCCTTCTACCAACACTACTATTTTCTGTTTTCGACCAGACAAGTCGACGATATTCTCGAGATATTACCTACATTTATTTTTCGACTATTAGTTTGAGCCACGTTTAAAAATTAAAAACGGGATCGCGATTCTCTCTCTCTCTCTCTCTCTCTTTTTCTCTCTCTCTCTCTCTCTCTCTTTTTCTCTCTCTCTCTCTCTCTCTCTCTCTCTTCTTTTTTTTCCCCATATTCCTCGAAGAAAGTTTGTTTTAAGAGGGTTGGTAGTTGTAACGGCGTTGGTATAGCTTGGGGAATGGCGTCCCGACGCCACTAAATTTCTTTCTGCTTTATCTCAATTCATTTTGGCTGGTGTATGGGCGATGCAACGCCACCACGTCAACGTAATATATCAAACGTTGGAAAGGTCGCGGACGGAAGGGTTGTAGAAAGTAGAGAGGGAGGGTTGAAAGAGGACGAAGAGGGAAAGGGGAGGAGAGTTGTCGGAAGGCAGTTGCTCCGAGGCAGGAGTTACGAGTTATCCGTAACTCCTATCCTGGTAATATTTGGAAGGTGAATATGTAACGTCGGAAGAGAAGTCGAAAAGAGAGAGAGAGAGAGAGAGAAAGAGAGAGAGAGAGAGAGAGATGGATGGACGTAAATGCGTATTTTATTCAGTAGTTAACTCGCAGAAAATCCTCACATCAATTGCTACATCTAACATACGAAGTTTAATTAAATATGTAATATCTCAAAATTAACTTCTCAGATATGAAATATATGAGAGCCATTAGTACTTCATTTTAATCAATTTCATTTTGTAATGTAGAAATATAGATAACGAATTATATGGAATAACGTTAAACATTTTTAAAATCGAATAGAATACAAAATAATTTATAAATGAGATAGATTTTTGATGACCTATTTTATAATGCAAAACGGAGAGACGAAATAGTGAGAGAGAGAGAGAGGGAGAGAGGGAGAGAGAGAGAAAGAGAGAGAGAGAGAGAGACAGACAGAAAGACAGACAGATAGAGCAAACATGAAGTCACAGGAACACCAAGGTCTAATATATATATATATGTATATATAATATTATATATATGTTTATACTTACATATACATATAAATATACATATATATGTATATGTATATGTATATATACTCATCCGGGTATGTCTCACGTGCACCTGGAGGTTGAAATGTCTTTGGAAGTGAATTTTGCCGGTCCGACTAGCAACGCAAACGAGTGGATGAGCTAGTATACGCTTATACGCGCATGCTTTTATGTATAGAAGGTACGGACACGTGCAGGCCGACTCTATTTTATGAGGCTACCGGGACAAGACGAGAGTTTATTTGACTAGGGAAGAGAATTTCTCTAGCTTCCTTCGTCCCACCGTAGCCATCTTTAGAAGAGCCCTTTTTACCACTATCAACTATTCCTGACAATTGTTCCTTATAGATAACTTTCTCTCCTGAATCTTTCTTCTTGAAGAGGTATCACGAAATTAGGAGGATACCCCTTACGCTTTTCTCACCTCGTTTATACGTTTTTCAAGCGTCATCGTCGTTCATAAATAATATTTGCCTTGCAAATACATTTATAAAATATTCAAATCCTCGACAACGCTTTATAAAGTCGTGATTATTGAAAATAATTAAGGTTAATGAAATTTTCAAGGATCGAAGAATGTTTCGAGATAAGATGATTGAGAATGATAAATGATTTTGAAAAAGAAAGTCCCGATATATCTTTCAGAGTGGATATTTTATTTTTATCCGCACTTAAAAAAAAAACAAAAAAAAAATATATATATATATATATATCGAGAATTTTATCAAAAAGTTGAGATGAAAACAGTCTGATATTCTTTCGTTTCGATAAGTCGTCGGTTATAAATAAAATATATTGGGATGATCTCGTTATATAGTAGTTTTAATATTTATGAAAGAAAAACAAAGAGATACAACAGATAAGTATAATGTAAACGTAACTCGTCCATTCGTCGATACGTTTGTATATATATATATGTGTGTGTGTGTGTGTGTGTGTGTGTGTGTATGTATGCATGTATATATTGCTTCAAAATATAATCATATGATAAAAACGATGGTTAACGATTTGTAAATGGAATAAAATTAAGAAAAAAATAAAGAGAGAGAGAGAGAGAGGGAAGAGAAAAGAAAAATTTTGCAAGATATTGTCTTTTTATCATTAGTACGTCACCTCAAGTCCTATCTTCTTTTTTTCTTTAGGTAAATCGCAGTTAACTTTCTCGCACAAATTATCATTCGTTAGGACGAGAACGCAAGCTTTCGTTTCGCAGCTATCACGACATGAAATTTATGATCCAAGACGATCGTTAATCTCTTTTCTCGGCGTTCACTTCTTCCCTCCTCATTCTTCGTTCCTCCAGGCTTTCCTTATAATAAATCGAAGGCGTTCCTCGAAAAAGGAGAAGTCGAGTTGGACGAGATCCCGATGGCTTTCGTAAATATTTCTCGTCCATGCTCGTAGACCCTTCTCTACCTTTTCTTCCTCTTCTTCTTCTCTTTTCTTCTCTTCCTCTATTGTTTCTCTCTTTCTCTCTCTCTCCCTCGTTTTTTTCCTCTTTCCTCCGTCTCTTTCTTTCTCCTTTTTCATTGATATGATCTGTCTCTACGGAAAATCCTTTTCCAAACAATCCACCGAGACTCTCCCTCAAATCTTTCGATATCTCTTGTGCGAAAGCTCGCATCGCCTATGGCATCACGAAGAAGAAGAAGAAGAAAGAAAGAAGAAGAAGAAGAAGAAGGAGGAGGAGGAGGAGGAGGAGGAGGAAAGCCTCACACATATCTGACCCCCGATACTAAAAATGGAAATTTTTGGAAGAATCCGAAACTTTCATGCGTTCGCCACTTTCTAAGTGATAAAATCGGTTGCTCGCTGTTACAGCTACGGTCCTTTCTCATGAGAGAGGAGTGCGCTTCGTAAACTCTCTTCAAAAAAAAAAAAAAAAAAAGGAAAAAAAGAGAAGAAGAAGAAGAAGAAGAAACAAAAAAAAAAAGAAAAGAATTTCTTTCCTCTTCCTCGTTTTTTCCTTTTTCTTTTCCTTTCTCTTTTTCCTGTTTTTTTTCTCTCTCTCTCTCTCTCTCTCTCTCTCTCTCTCTCTCTCTTTACCACCACGTACAAATTCTACGTTTAAATTCTCTTTGTGCGTTCTCTTAACTTTACGAAAAGAATCGTCTTAATGTAAAAACGAAGAAGGAAATTTATTAGAAATTAGTGTACAAATAACTCGTCATTTTTTTTTCTGTAATTTGATTTTCTTATTCCTTTGGGAGGTGGGGCTTGGTGGGAGAGGGGGGCTTTTCTTTTTTTTCTTTTTTTTTTTTTCCCGTATAAAATATACAAACGTATAAAAAAGTAACTCAATCTATCTGTAAATTATCTGCAATATCCATATAAGAAGATGCATAAATTATGATTAGACTCATTCTGTTCGTAATTAAACGCGATCGAAAATATTAATGTCTTTTCGTTGAAAATATATTCTCGATAATTACGGATACGTATAGGTATTACAACCGTCCCCGTTTAGAGTTAACTCTCAACTACCATCACGAAGCACCACTACCACTACCATCGTCATAATCACGAACACTATCACCATCAACTGTGTAGAAGGGTCCTTTATTATATATGCGCATTTTAAGTGGCCTACTTGGAGAGATATGCGAGCACAAGTATGCAGACAGAAGCGGCGTCTGTGATTAAGGGTTAAACGGGCTCGTTTGATTTCGGCCGACTGTTTACGCTCGGTCGAGAGCGTATGGCCGAAATAGCTCTCGGTTTACGCGAGTGAGATAGAAATAGTCGGAATCGACCAAACTCCGTTCGATAATAAATGCAAGTATCACGGACATACTATACACACACACACACACACACACACGCATACATACATATATATACACATATACACACACGAAGAGACTTTACAAACATTCGTCGTCTATTTGAAAGAATATATCAAATCCTACCCTCTGAGTATCGTTCATCGACCTTTCTTTTCTCTCTCTCTCTCTCTCTCTCTCTCTCTCTCTCTCTCTCTCTCTCTCGCTCGCTCGCTCGCTCGCTCTTTTTCTCACGAGCAGTCGTTAAAAGTCGAAACGCAATATTCCTTGAGCGTACGAAAAGTTCTGACGATAAACCGCGAGAAGGTACGCCCTCGTATCTTTCGTTTACGAGCTCGGTCACAGCGTGGCCTTGATGAAATTCTGTCCCTCCCCCCACCCCTTGCTCCCCCTCCTCCTCCTTCTTCTAAGATAAATTCAAGCGGCACCTGCTTAAGAAAGATTCCTTTTCGATCTTAACTTCTTCATAGAGATTCTCTCTGCTTTTCTTCCTTTACCGAGGAGAAGCAAACAAACCATGCTTCCTTCTTCCATCCTCCCTTTTAACCCTCTTATTCTTTTTATTTTTCATTCCCCAGTCACCATCACACCGCAACCATCATTCACCTTTCCCTTCTCTTCCTTGGTGAAATTAGCGAAGCTCCGTCGAGAAGCGGAAGTCGCAGATAGCGCTGGCGGTTAATGAAATTTCCGACGTGGCTCGTGCCACCTTTGACCGCGCGTAATTAAAACTTATTCGTCCTCGGAAAGTTCTCTACTGGTGACACTCACCACCACCATCACCACCATCACCATTACCACCACCACCACTATCGCCATTATCACCACCACTATCATCACCATCACTACTACTATTACGTAGTTGCAATCATCAGTGTACCATTACTATCTTTCCCATTCTCCCTACTCCCCTCTATCTCAATGCACCAACCGGATCACCGTGATGCGTTTCCGGGTACGAGGGAAATTAATTGGTTCTATTGAGGCGAGTCATCTATTCCTCTGCCCCTTGTCTCTCTCTCTCTCTCTCTCTCTCTCTCTCTCTCTCTTTCTTTCTATATGTATATATATATATATATATATCTTTCTTCAGATAGGACTAAAGTGATGCCGTCTGCTGATGAGAGGGAACCTTCTGGAATCTCCATAATGGTCTGACTACTCGCATTTCACCGATAGGCTGCTGCTAAGAGGTTCGAACATCCACAACGAAGATAAGAAGAAGGGTGCTTCGAAATAACAAGTTCGAAGACGTAACGGCTTATGCAAGGATCTTCTTCTTTTTCTTCTTCTTCTTCTTCTTTTTTTCCTCCTCCTCATCCTCCTTCTGATTTTTGTTTTTCTCAAGGTCTTAAAGTTTTGTCCGGATTCGCGTGAAGATGAAGTTCCACGGAGCTTTTCTTTTTCGAACGGATTGGCATCAAAGAGGAATGAGATTTTTTCTTCGTCGTTGACAGATCGATCGAACAATGTCTGCGTTATATCGACGTGATATATATATATATATATATATATATATATATATATATATATATATATATATATATTGAACGAAAGAAAAGAAAAGTAAAAAAAAAAAATAAAAAAAAATACAGAACCTCGAAAAATTCGAATCAATTTGACGAAGATATTGAAAATAATTTTGTATTTGTTTCTAGTAATAGTGTCATTTTAACGACGCGTTTACGAAGTCCTCGAAAGAAAACGAAATGTCGAAATGTTTTGATCGAAATCGAATCTAAGATTTTTTCCGAGAGAAAGAAGGGAAGAACTAAAAAAGGAAAGAAAAGAAAATAAAGAACGAAAAAGAGAGAGAGAGAGAGAGAGAGAGAAACAAGACAAAATTCGTTACTATTACGAGAAATCGATTATGGCCAATTAAAGTTTAACAAAACGATCAAAGTCCTTTTAAGACATTTAACAAGGGAAAAAATCAAAAACGAAAAGGAAAGGAAAAAAGAAAAGGGGAATAAGAAAAACACAGTGGTGGGGTGGGGAGGGGGTGGGTGGGTGGAAAATTAAAATGAAAAAGAAGAAGTTCACGTTTTACTTTCTCTCTTGGGGAAAAATAAAATGTTATTCGCTCGTAATTGATAAAGGTCGAGCCAATGGCCAATCTAAACGATATTCTCTCTATTTCGTGCAAGTAACACAGAAGTAATACTCCTATCCGACGTGACGTAAACTGCCAAACTACAAGTAGTACAACCCGTAATTAAGTAGCAGCTACGTGGGATTTGGTGAGTTCAGGGATGAGGTGGGGGGATGGGAGGGGGTAGAGTGGAGAGAAGGGAAACCTTTACTAGGCACATCCATTTCCGCTTGCGGAGGCTGTCACTTTGCTTGGACACGTGTGTCACGTACGTACGACTAAACAGTCAGCCACTGGCACGGTATGAACAAACGCTTATCACACCAGTGCCACCACCGTCTC
The DNA here is from genome assembly GCF_910589235.1 of Vespa crabro. NCBI lineage: Eukaryota > Metazoa > Arthropoda > Insecta > Hymenoptera > Vespidae > Vespa > Vespa crabro. The sequence continues at coordinate 22,079,471 of NC_060955.1, read as the reverse complement.
TCGTTCTAGGTTGCCTCGTTCGGAGTAAGGGGTTGTGCGTGGAATGTAATTCGGTGCTTGCTTGTTACTCGCCCTCCATCCATCCATCCCTCCCACCCTTCCTCAACTATCCCCTTCTTCCCGGCTGCTATGGTCCTTCTCAGTAGTTAGAGACTACGCTTGGTCAGACAGACAGACCACCTTTCGGACAGGATCTATAAAGCCATCGCTATAAATTATTGTCCCCCCAACAGGATAAACGACGAACACGCTCATGATGATGATGATAATAATAATAATAATAATAATAATAATATTTTATATGTAATATACCTCTACGTGTTACATCCACGTGTTATATCAGTGAATAATAATCAAATATTATATTAACGTAAGAACAATGGGATAGATATTTAAATGTAAAAATACATTTTTACATTTTATTCCCATGTATTTCCTATAGAAAATATTGAATGTGATTAAACGTCAATCGTTTCAAAAAGATCATTTTTGAAATTAACGACGACGATGGGGAAAAGAGAGGACTGATGAGGGACTGGGTGGTGGGGGGTGGGGGCAGGAGGAAAGAACAAAAGAAAAAAAGAAATATGGAAGAAAACCTGGTACTTTCTCGTACGAACTTCCATTTCATTTCGTTACGAGTCCGGTTAAAAATGCGGAACAAAACGTGAACGTAGTCGAGGATGGACCGACCGACCGTTTCTTCTTCATGGTGAGATTCAATCTCATTTGCATGGTTCTCTTTAAAAAAAAAAAAAACAAAGAAAACAAAAAAAAGGAAAGAAAAAAAAACAAGAAAAAAAGAGAAGGAAAAACAAAAGGAAGAAACGAAAAAGGGAGAAGGGAAAAGGATAGAAAAGAAAAAGAAAAAGAAGAAAAGTAGAGAGAGAGAAGAGAGAGAGAGAGAGAGAGAGAGAGAGAGAAAGGATAAAAGAGGAAAAGAATGTTCGCTTTCGTGGCATGGATTTACTTTTACGCTGGTGTATCCAGCGCCGTTCGAGGAAGCACGGCTCGACCCTTAAGTACCACCCTTAACTACGATCCAGAAGCACTCTACGACGTAGGATAGAAAAGAAAGAAAGAGAGAGAGAGAGAGATAGAGAGAGAATAAGAAAGAAAGAGGAAACGGTAGAAAGAGAGATTCTTGTGGACGAGTTCTGAAGGACGAATGAAAAATGGAATTGCAAACGAGGAAGAAAAGCGACGTTCGGTTACCGTCGTTCTTTCGGTTTCTACGACGAATATCAAGAGAATAAGAGACAGCAAGAAAGAAAAAGAGTAAGAGAAGGATATATATATATATATATATATATATATATATATATATATATAGTGAAAGAGGGGCAGGAATGAAGGGATGCAGGAGAGAGTGGAAATAGAGAAGGCGTACTTTTGTTCGTGTACCTGGTTTGCACCGACGAGGCGTCGCACGGCCGTTCTCTCTATGCTAAAATCCCGGCCATAATTGTTATGCAAACCGACCGCTGAATAATGCAGCGCGCGAAATTCATACGTGGCGCGCGAGCTAGCCTTGCCGCTTTACTTTCAGCCAGGCGCAGTTATCTCTCTCTTTTTCTCTCTCTTTCTCTCTCTTTCTTTCTCTCTCTCTTTCTCTCTCTTCGTACTAGCGGACGAACGAGGCCGTATCAAATAATTTTAGAGTCTGTTTTAATAATTAATAAAGCACTCCTTCTTTCTCTCTCTTTTTATTTCTCTCCCTCTCTCTCTCTCTCTCTCTCTCTCTCTTTTTCTCTCTCTCTCTTTCACTCTCTCACTCTCCTTTCGTGTTCGCTCGCGTTGTTGCTTCCGAAAGCTTGACTCCTGAGCCATACACCAGCAGGGTGAGTCAGCAGCCTGGAACGATATGGCACAATGATATTTTTCCTGAATGGAAAATATCAGAACGCATCTGCCTGTATATATAATATATATATATATAATATATATATATATATGTATGTACGTGTGTGTTTATATATATATATATATATATATATATATATATATATAAAACTCTTCCTCCCATATTTTTTGTCTCTTTCTTTTTCTTTAGTTTGAACGAACGTATTCCTCCCCCTCCCCCTTCCCCCTAACACCCATCCCCCCGCATCTCGCCAGCGGCAAGTGATATCTAAATAGAATAAAAGCGAAAATTATTCAGCCCCTTTTTGCGAATGCGGAATAAATCGAGCTATTCTTTGAATATCATCCCTCTCTCTCACCATCTATTCCTTCCATGCTCTCTCCGACGGTCGTCCCAAACACAGATAGAATTATCGTTTTACCAGTGATGACACGCCGGTAATCGAATTTTTGCAAATTCGTTTTGCACGCTCGCTGAATAATTCTCTCTCTGTCTCTCTCTCTCTCTCTCTCTCTCTCTCTCTCCCTGTCTGTCTTTCTATATGCGTGTAGTTATTTTTCTTGCGGCGTACGCTAATTGGAGAATCATTTTTGTTCAGAGATTACCTGACTCGTGTATATAACGAGCTCGATGGTTATCCTACTACTGAGAGGAGGGAAAAAAGCTCGTGGGTGCTTTTCGTGCTTGGGAAATCCGATCGGCCAAGCTTTTTCTTCTTCGCTGATAAGAAAAGTTAATCGCCTTGGTTGCACGTAACCGTTCCTGTAAACGAGAAAGAGAAAGAGTGAGTGAATGAGTGTGTGTGTGTGTGTGTGTGTGTATCTGTGTGAGAGAGAGAAAGAGAGAAAGAGAGAAAGAGGAAAGTATATGATATTTTTCTTTATCCAGTAGACCAAATGATACTGGATGGACAAATATCGAACGGCGCAATGAATTCGTAAACGTTAATATGGCTGACTTGATGTATCATTTTCTCTCTCTCTCTCTCTCTCTCTTTCTCTATTCCTCTCTTTATATATATATATATATATAAAGTTGTGTCAGCTATATTTCGAAATAGCTATACGCGTTACAAGCGACCTCCTTTCATATTCCAAATATACCTACATATGTATTTACCTACGTACATTTCATATATGTGGATAGGGGATGGCGAAAGCGAAAACCATTCGACCGATACATTCGCTTTATTTTTACTCGTGTCCGTTGGACATTTGATAAATATTTGATATTTAGCTCGGAATAAACCGAAACACGGCTCGGTGTATTCTACGTGACGCGATTTCACAGTCCTAACCATGAAAATATAATTTAGGATGTCGGCCATTGATCTTGTTTTCCTTTATTTCTAGATCTATTTATCCCGAGATATAACATTTCAAAGAAGAAAATACATATTTTTCTACACATATATATATATATATGTATATATATATATATATGAAATTAAAAATGAAATTGTTCTTTTAATTTCTATATTTTATTCTTATCGGATAATAATTTGAATATAATATTTGCAAATTTTTTAGATCAATCAATGTCGATTACGAGACGTTATTTAAACGAGAAGAAAGAACGGGGGAGGAAAAAACAAAAAGGAAAAAAAAAAGAAAAAAAAGAAAAAAGAAAAGAAAAAGAAAATGGGGGAAAAAAAAGAAGAGCTTTGTTGGTTGATTATCAGTATGAAGTTTCATAGTTAATTAATTAAATGCAATAGATATTATCGATATTACAGTTTCATATTCAATAATCGCGATTTGAATTTCTGCGCTTGGTTTTTCCCCAAGTGAAAGAAAATCATATTCCGTACGATTTTAAATATAAAAAAAAAAAAGAAAAAAAAAAAAATAAAAAAGAAAAAAAAAAGGGAGAAAGACATAATGTAGCTGCCGTTACGCGAAATTCCATGAAATTTATATAATTTTCCGATTGCCATCGGCCTTCGCGTATTTTCCATCGATCCACAGACAGACAGATAGACAGAGAGCGAGAGAGAGAGAGAAAGAGAGAGAGAGAGAGAATGAATCGTTCGATATCCGATACAGGAATTTATCGATTGGTTTTTATAAAACCAACAAAAAGTCTTATCGTCTTTCATGTTTCTCTTGTTATCGACTAATATTTTACTAATTACTAATATATCAATTTTCTTCTTTCTCTATCTCTTTGTTTCTCTCTCTCTCTCTCTCTCTCTCTCTCTGTTTTTCTCTCCTTCAAAAGTGCATTATATCGTTAATGCATTCAATTAATTTCAATAGTATCAGATAAAAGGAAATATCACGATGTTTATCTTACTTTATCGAACTCGAGGGAAGCGTCTCGTTTCGTGTTTGCTCTCGAAATCGTTTTTACGATTTTACAATCGTAAAATGCAAACGGCGTACTTTCGTTTGAAAAGAAAGAGAAGAAAAGAGATAAACGGATATCGAAGAAGAGTCTTTCTCTTTCTTTCTTTCCTTCTTTGTCTCTCTCTCTCTCCCTCTCTCTCTTTCTCACTCTCATTCTTTCTCTTTCCTTCTTTCTTTCTACTTCGAGCTGTGGAACGTAACGAGAAAAAAAAAAAAAGTAGAAATCCGATTATAAGAGAGAAAACGTCCTCCAGGCGTAAAGAGGCGAATCCTCCGTTAGCCTTTCTTAGTATCCTCTCCCCTCCCAACGAAAACCTGTTGACCGTTAAAACCCTGAAAATCACGAACCCCAAACCATTTCGACCTTTTAAGATACGTTCGCCTTGCGAACGACCTTTCACCATTTTGCACAGATTTTAAAATGAGAAATATTTCGCAAAAAGTTTTTTCCATGTATTGTTGTACCTCCGATAATGATAATAATAATAATAATAATGATAATAATAATAATAATAATAATAATAATAATAATAATAATAATAAAAGTAATAATACAAAAAAAAAAAAAAGAAAAAAGAGGAAAGAAAAGAAAACATTAGAAAGAGAAAAATAAAAAGAAAGAAAGAGGATGGATTATAAAAAACAACTTTTATATTATACATTGTACGTTTAAAAATCTCGATGCATAGGGCGGTCGTGGCGTCAATTTCGTTTTAATCGATCAACACGAATATTAAATTTTTTAACTTTTATCTCTAGGTAACTCCTCCGATGAAATTCTCTATAAAATGGAGAGGCGAATTAAAATCAGAACAGCTTATATATATATATATATATATATATATATATATATATATATATATATATTTAAATCGATTTTTGAGATGTATTAAATATAAAAACTTTGGAAAATAAAAAAAAAAGAAAAAAACAAAAAAAAAGGAAGAAGGTATTTGAATTAAAGTAAATGTTATACCCAACTAATTACATTTAATTGTAATTATGATGCTTTTTAAAAGTTTTACATACACATACGTATACATACAAACATACACACACACACACACACACACACACACACACACACATGTATATATTACATATGTGTATAACTATAACGTTCGACAAATCAAGTTATTCCACCTATCACAAAGGCCGAGGATATAGAGATGGCTGACTCGGTTATTCGATTAAAATATCGTTCGTGAAAATCGCCGCTCGTTTCCGATCGTTCGACCAAAAATTTACTGGCGGCTAGAAGCGAAAACGTATGCGCTATGCAGCCGATGCTATATTCTCTCTCTCTCTCTCTCTCTCTCTCTCTCTCTCTCTCTTTCACTCTCTCTTTATCTCTTTCTCTTTCTCTTTGCTGCGCTGTGAATGCATCGGGCGTAAATTGTGCGTGATTTATCTGCTGTTTTGCGCAAAAGGTGTTCACGAAAATTGAAAAGCTTCATTGTTGTATAACCGCTGCTGCTGCTGCTACTGCTGCTACTGCTATTGCTGCTACTGCTGCTACTGCTGCTGCTATTGCAACTGTTTCCCGAATGAGCTCGCGTATAAATATCTCGAATCGTATCACTTACTGTCATTTTCCTCAACGAAAAGATAACAATTCATTATCTATCAGGATAATGATAAAGTTATCTTAAGAATCTTATAAAATTTTCATTTGTTCTCGTTATTAAGTTAAATGCTTTGATTTCAATCTCAAAGATTTGCAGTTTTATTTCATTCATTGTTACCGGCGTTGGATACATTAGAAGCTTTCAGAGAAAATTAGAGAACTTTTCTTACATGAACTGACAGCTCAAGTTGGATAACATCTCTCTCTCTCTCTCTCTCTCTCTCTCTCTTTTTCTCTTCCTTACTCTTTTCCTTACATTTATAGCTTGCAAGCTTTCAGCCACAATTAAAAATAAAATGTGACTGTTCAAATTTCTTCGAATAATCAAAAGAACGTTATTTTTTTGATTGATTGTCACTTCTTAAATCTTATAAATCAATTCAATGTAAATTAAATAAAAACGATCAAGTTCAATAATTCTTTGATGATACATAATTAAAAAATGAAATATAATATGTTATCAAAATATATTTTACATACGTATTCATTACAATAATAAATAGTTACATTTTGTATGAAGATAAATATGTAATACATCTGTAATCTGTATAACATGTAACATATATAATATACGTCTGTTAAATAAGTATCTAACAATGAGTTAACGTGCGTTAATAATTCTATTGTTTGTTCGATACAACGTTATTATGAATGATTTATTCGAATACGCGAAACGTAAAATCTCATATTACGTTAAACACTTTATATCTCGATAGCTTTTCTTTTTCAGTGATTGAAGATATGAGAACAAATGACTGTAACAACTTTTAAAACGACCCTTGTAATTAGACGGCGCGTTTTAGCCGTTCGTGCTTTATTCGGACTTCGAATGCGCATAAACGAGAATAATGCCATGCCCTGAAGCTGAAAGAGAGAGAGAGAGAGAGAGAGAGAGAGAGAGAGAGAGAGAGAGTTAGAGAGAGACAAGGCGTGGACTGAAATTTAATTTGCAATTAATTCTACGGACGTGTTTATTCTTAATTAACTTCGATTGTGCGGCTGACATTGTAATCGGTGAACGTGATATCGAAAAAGTAAGTGAGAGAGAAAGAGAAAGAGAAAGAGAGAGAGAGAGAGAGAGAGAGAGAGAGAGAGAAAAGAGGATTGATAGAGCTTTCGCTCATACTTCGTTGAATACCACTTTATTGTACGTTTCATATTACTTCGATATTAATTTTCAATTGCAATCAGTATCTACAAACTGAAAATACGAACTGACACGCATTGATATTATAAAAGTTTGATTGCAATACTTGTTTCGCTTTTCGAAAACGAGCAACGAAAACGGAAGTTGTTTCTACGTGCACGTTCATCTACGAATTTATACTTGTACATGCATGCGTGTGCATATATATATATATATATATATATATATATATATATATATATAAACCATTTGGAAACTTTTGAAAAGCTCTAAAAGCCGATCGGCAGGACAGCATTAATTTGATGTCACTACGTTCGATATCTCGTTCACGAAAAGCACAACATAGCTAACTAATAGATCTCTTGAAATGACGCGTGACTCTCTATATATACATAAAATAAATAAATAAATAAATAAAGTGAAAGAGAGAAAAAAAAAGACAAACTTGCGCCTACGAACGATTTCCATATAACCATGCATACAATCGTGTATATATATATACATACATATTGTACACATATATATATATATATATATTATAGATTTAACTATTTATGAGCGTCATTAAAAGGTAAATAATGTAAGCTTTGATTTAACGATAAAAACTTCAAATTCTAATAAAATCTGATTCCATCGTTCTGTCTCGTTTATTCTTCTTTTTCTCTTTATTTTTGTTTTCTTCTTTATTTATCTCTACGTTCTGTGCCAAATATAACATCAGAGATATCTATTTTGACTGTTAATCGATATTTATTTATTTATTTATTTATTTATTTATTTATTTATTTGTTTGTCTCTACGACGATAAAATAATTATTTCCAAACGAAAAAAAAAGGAAGAAAAAAAAAAAATAAAAAACAATCGATAATAAAAGATATCTGCATTAATTCGATCTATCGAAATTTTCGTTAGATCGATGTATTCTAATTATCCAATGAAATTTGCTCGAAGACGCTAGAGCTCGCTCGAGTTTTATCAGAAACCCGAAACTAATTAACTCGGTGCACCGCTTTACGCCACATTATTGTTATTATTTATTTATTATCATTATTATCGTTATTATCGTTATTATCATTATTATCATTATTATTGTTATTATTGTTATTATTCGAAACTCTGTGAGATTACTTCGCCAGATAGTATCGATATTACGAATGCTACTGTGGTTCTCTTACTACTTTCGTCATCCTTTTTCTTTCCTTTCGATGAGAAAGAGGAGGCAGAGACTTTCACGAAGTAATACAAAAAGATTCCAATCTTCTTCCGAAGGATTCAGAGATATTGCTCCGCATCGCTTTTCCAACGAAGCTTTTCCTTCTCTCTCTTTCTTTCTCTCTCTCTCTCCCTCTCTCTGTCTGTCTCTCTCTCTTTCCCTCTCTTTCTCTCTCTCTCTCTCTCTCTTTCTATTTATCTCTTTCTCTTTTGAGCTTGATCTTTCTCCGCAAAACGTAACATAGTTGAAGTATTTGAGAATAATACATAGATCGATCTACTTATACTCTTATTTCTGATACATCAAAGACAAATAATACACATATACTTCGAAAGGTTCATATATATATATATATATATATATATATATATATATATATATATATGTATATAAATATAAAGTTATTGTTTGTAATTTATAAATACACACACGTAAGTTTAATAATTATATGAAATAGAAAGAAAAAAGATATTCGATGTAATATTACCATATATATATTTACGTGAACTATGATTTTTTTTTTATCTTATTTCGTGAAGGTATGAAAGAGAGGGAAAAAAAGAAAAGAAAATAAATCTCTATGGAAATCTTTATCATATTAAAAATTTCGATGATTCTATATCAGATACATCGAAATAATCGCTCTTTTCCCTCGTCATTGACACATTTCTCTAATTGGAATTTCATTAATTATCTGAAATGTAAACAAATGAGAAAAAAGAAAAAAGAAAAAAAAAAAAAAAGAAAAAGACAACAAACACGGATACATCGTACATACGTACGCTGAATGAAGAAAACATTTCTCTTATTCACTATCTGATTTTATTTTGTTATATCGTTGTATAAATACATGCGTAAATTCGTTTAAAGATTAAATTGTGATATACTATGTATAGAAAACTTTTGACGTGTTCTTCTCGTTGATCTTTTTATTCTCTCTAAAGATTTTCTCTTTGTATTTTCTTTTTTTCTCACTTACATTATACACGAAATTGCGAAAAATTGGAAATAGATATTTTTAGAACCTCCTATCGATGAGAATCAACAAGAGTCAAAGTCGAACCTTGAAGGATAAATATGTGAACGAGGAAGAGATAGATACAGAGAGACAGAGAGAGAGAGAGAGAGAGAGAGAGAGAGAGAGAGAGAGAGAGAGAGAGAGAGAGAGTAAATCCTCAACGAATTGCCCGAGGTGTTGATTGCCAAGATACTGAGAGACTTCTGTTGACACTCTGAGGCGTAATTAGGACGTAGGATATCCTATTAACAACTTCCACAGTTCATACCCCAGAGGTGAGACGCATTAACGAACGAAACGATGCGGTCAAGTAATCGATATGAGTCTGCTAAAACGTCGACCTTTACCCTTTCACGATAGGTATATATATATATATATATATATATATATATATATATATATATATATATATTATACACGTTTATTCAGAATTACTCTAACTAATGCACAGATACCGATTAACGATGAACGACAAAGCTTTCAATCTGATATTCGACCATCTTCTATACATTTATATTTTGTTAATTAATTACGAGCTTTCTCATTATCCTTAATTGCGAACAAGCTATTTTTAACGCACACGCACACACGCACACACACATATATATATATTACTAAGTAATTATTAATTAACTACTATTACGTACCATTAGATAACGAGAGACCATTTGTAAAGAAATATTTCGAAATTTTTCCAAAAGGTATGTACCTACTATTACTCAATGTCACGACATAGAAAAAAAAATATTTTCATGCTTGTACCTACGTACTACGATATATATATATATATATATATATATATCCTTTTCGAACTCTCGCGAAATTCGAAAGTGTACTTTATTCAAGTTTGTTCCAACACCACGTAGAAGGATCGACCAAATTTTGCGTTTCTGTCTCGAACGATAATTCTACGGCAGGTGGGTTCTTCTCGTCCTCGTAACTATACCTAACGTGCATAATAACTTTGCATTACAACGATCGGAAAGATTTGCATCGTTCGATGGTTCCCGATCGAACCTTCAAAAAATTTCTATCGAAATAAAATCGTATGTTTGCGGAGAACATAAAAATTTCTTATGATACCTCTTACGAATAAAATCGTAAAACTTTTTCCAAAAGCAAAGTCCCCCGCGTCTTTACCGAACTATTTTTCCTTTTCTTTTATTTTCTTTTATTTTTTTATTTTTTTTTGTTTTTCTTTTATTTTTTCCTCATTTTATTTCTTCCGTTTCTTTCTTCTTTCCTTTTACTTCTTTTTTTCTTCCTTCTATATTTCTTTCTTTCTTTCTTTTTTTTTTCTCCTCCTCTCTTTCTTTTTTCTATCGTTCCGTACGTTGGAATTTTTACGATCATATGAAAATCGATAAAATTTTTTTTTGTAGGAACGATGCTAGCGAGAACATAAGATTATCGGCGATCATATACAATGTAAAATGGAAAAATTCCTATCAGATTTTTTGGAAAATTTACGATTGCAAATATTAGCCGTTGGAAGCTATCCTATCTCTCTCTCTCTCTAGAAAATTTAACATCGTATATTGAGAATATCAAATTATATTCTGTTTCAAAATTGTTAATTATCTCTCTTGTATCGATTGAATTCGATACGTTATTTATATATTCAATAATAAATATATTTATTATATAATACATACACATGCCGAGATCTTTCGAACTCACACAAATAAAAAGGGTACACGTATAGAGGCATTATAATACCACATCGTTATGTGCGGTCTTTGGCTTGGGTTCTTCCTTCGGTTATTATGCAATTTTCCTAAATGAAATTTTAGCCAAATTCCTTCGCCGTTTGATACTCACCGCGGCACGTTCATCCTGTTCTCGTTGCTATTAAAGAGATCCCCACCCTTTTGTCTAACAGATCGTGATTTGTGCGATAATAAACGTCCGGTTTTACGGGCAACCATGGAATATAAATTTCATCTTCTCTACGTTCTATTCTCTCGATTACTCTCTCTCTCTCTCTCTCTCTCTCTCTCTCTATCTCTATTTCTCTCTCACTTACTCTATCGTTGACTCACATAGCTTTCAAGTTTCCCTTTTCCAACGTAGAACGAAGGATGAGCATGGATTTATACGTAGAGGGTGATGGATTCGTTTACTTATTTCTTTTTTCTATTTCTTTCTTTCTTTCCATCTTCTTCTCTTCTTTTCTCTCTTTCTCACTCTTATACATACTCTCTCTCTCTCTCTCTCTCTCTCTCTCTCTCTCTCTCTCTATCTCTCTCTCCTTTTTTTTTTCTTCATTTATTCGAATATACATATGCCAAACATACACATATCTACACGCATACTCGTGAGACATTTACTTGTAGGAGATATGCGTAGGAGTTAGCAGTCACTGGCGATATACAGTCTGTACGTTGTATGTAAGGTATAATGGCAGCGACAGCTTGTCGATAGAATATCCCGATGGCTTGATACATTGCCCCGGCATTATTGCCCATTATATATTATTCCGGCGCTTGGCTAAGATCGATGAAGCACGTCAACTTCGAAATATCCCTTCACCTAACTCACCTATACTTCTCACTTCCTTCCCATTCCTCTAAACCTCCATCCCCTCCATCTATCCCTATATCGCCTCCTCCGCCCAACCTCCCCACCCCATTGGTATACTTATCGATAATTTTTTCCGGACGATTTTCTAATCTCGTTTTTTTCTTTTCTTTTTTTTCTTTTCTTTTTTTTCTATGCATTGAAATTGTCAAATGATTTTTCGTCATCATTAAAATCATTAGGAAGGAATAATTTTTTGGAGATGTGAGAGAGAGAGAGAGAGAGAGAGAGAGAGAGAGAGAAAAGAAAAAAAAATGAAGGATAATAATATAAATTATTATACGGTAATATTTCCGGAAAGATTTCTATGATAGTATTGTAGAATAAAAAGTTTTAATATAAAAATGAAAAATATTTCGCAAAACATTTAACATTTCTTTTTTTTTTTGTTAAATTTAAATCTTCGTCATGCGCGTACGTAAGTACACGTTATCGACTATCCCGTTTGACTATCACTATCGCGATCACGAATGCGACGAAGCAAAGAAGATACTCCGAACAATTCCCCTCCGTACTTTCCCCCTTTCTCCTCACTTCATCCTTCCTCCCATCCATGTTGATGTGTCTTTGCAACGTTCCCTCTTGTAACCTAACACTGTGTTTGCTCGCCTAATTGGTATTCTTACTTTCTCGAGGCGAACGTTGAGCGGGCTCATGCATATATTCCGTGGGTAACCAGAAACACTACTGGCAACCCTTACCGAAGGGTGGAACAACTACGACTGGTGTTAACCTTTGAACCCGCTTTCATCGCGTTTTTATTATTCTTTTTACGATACTTTCGAACAAACAAACAAAATCTTCTCTTCGTTTTATTTATCTTCTTCTTCTTCTTCTTCTTCTTATTATTATTATTATTATTAATGTTTCTTCTATGTACCCTTTTAATTGTCTAAGTACGTTCAGTACTAAGGGTAAATAGACATGTCAAGTTATTAAAATTTATTTCTTTAATTACCAAAAGAGCCCTCGCTGATAACCAACGACCTTTGATTATTCTCAAGAGTTTTACGAGGGGTGGATGGGGGGTGGTACGGAGCATGGAGAAAGAGAGAAAAAAAAAATATGATACTCTTTAATATTTCGTTCTTTTTTCCTCTTTTCTTTTTCTCTCTCTCATTTTTTTTTTCTTTTTTTTTTTTTCGTACTCTCGGCAAAGCGTTTAATTGCTACGAGCAATTAACTCCGTTTCTCTTTCTCTTGGTTGAGAAAGAACATCGGGTAACGATAATGATCATTTTCCGATGGAAAAAAAAAAAGGAGAATAATGAAAGAAAAAAATCATACACACACACGCGCGGAGATCTTTTTTCTTTTTTTTTCTTTTTTTTTTTTTTGGTATGATACTTTAGAAGATGATTCGTACGTTCGTAAAGACGATTACATTATCTTCGTTGGTAAATTTATAATTTGTAAGATGAAGTAAAGAGGAGATAGAATAAGACGTGAGAAAAATCTTAAGAACGTATGCTCCTACCATAAAATAAAGAGAGAGATAGGAAGAGAGAGAGAGAGAGAGAGAGAGAGAGATAGAGATAGAGACAGAGATGGAGAGACAGAGAGTAAAACCAGATGTTAGATAGTACTGCTCACGTGGAAAGTATGTACTTCGTAAAAACGTATCACGAATGAATGTTACGTAGCTGCTAGCTAGACGAATGAAGATTGTGTGTGTTTTTTTCCTTTTTTCTTTATTTCTTTTATTTCTTTTTCTTTTTTTCTTTTTCTTTCCAAGGCACTCTACCCTCTCTATCTTCTCTCTCTCTCTCTCTAGAGAAAGAGAGAAATTCTTAGAAACGTACACAATTTCTATCCTATCGTGGAATAACGAAGACAACCAAGACGAAAAGTTTTTCCATACTGCATCGATAATTTTAACGAAAATACAATTATATTATATCATATCATTTTAAAAATCGAAATTAATATTTCCAATTATATCTATAATCTCATATTATTAATTTTCATTTTCTTACGTTCTTTTTGATAATAAATTAACGCGTGTCCACTTAATTATTTTAATTTTCATAATAATAAAAGAAAATATCAAGGACCGGTTGAACGAGTACGGGTCAACGGGTAGATAATGACTGGAGTGTAGACTAATTACAGCATGTTAATTAACATCGTTCTAATGCGTACGCCAATTACGTGAAACAGTAGCGTACAACGTCAGGCCAGCAGTACCGCGCCGTTTTCTACGTCAGGAGTGCGTTTAATTAACGTTGCGTAGGTAATAAAGCGAATAACGTAATAAATGACAGAGCGAACGAATGAGTCTACGAGAGAGAGAGAGATAGATAGAGAGAGAGAGAGAGAGAGAGAGAGGAATAGAGAGACAGAGAGACAGAGAGAGAGAGAGAGAGAGAAAGAGACAGAGTTATCGGTTAATCAAAATCAAAGTTCGTCTTTGAAAGTTTTCGAACTTTCGTCGTCCGTCCATTCGTAGATCTCTCAGCGGAAAATCATAAAACGAGGCCTCCTCTTAACGATCTCAGTACCTCTATCACCATCTCACGAAGAGTCTTTCGAACAAGTAAACTGTCTCAGTGCTCTTAAAACATAATATATCACCGATGCGAAACTTAACTGAGAAATTTCAATTCATTAATCTTCGGAGTTTCTACAAGACGAACCTTCAGTCTCGTACGATTTTCTCCTGCTGTTAGCATAGTATATACACTATCTATTATTATACCTTTTTAAGAACAAACGTAAACTTATTCTCTTTCTCTCTCTCTCTCTCTCTCTCTCTCTTTCTCTTTTTATCTCTCTTTATCTCTATCTCTATATCTATCATTCGATCTTATACGGCCTAAATTGTAATCAAGTAAGCCGTATTAAACGTTCGTTTAAACGTTAAATCGTCGCTTTCATTTCGCGTATCTCATCTATAGTACTTAGATACTATACTCGGTAATAAAATGTCGACTCTTTCTTCTCAATTCTCTTTACCCTTTCTTCTATTATATCTCCTCCTCTCCTCCTACTCCTCCTCCTCCTCCTTCTTCTTCTTCTTCTTCTTCTTCTTCTTCTTCTTCTATTCCTTCAAATGGAGGAGAGAGAGAGAGAGAGAGAGAGACTTAGTCTCAAGAATGGCCTTAACTTTAGGTCGAACAAATTCCCTACGGGCTAAATTCTCTCTCACTCTTTACTTCCCTCCTTTTCTTTTCTTTCGATCTATCTATCTATCTATCTATCTATCTATCTATCTATCTATCTATCTGTCTTTCTCCCTCTTTCTCTTTCTTTAACACACACACACACACATATATATATATATATATGTATACACTACTCCTTTCTATCATTCCTTTTCACCGGCACCACTTTTACTCTAGCTCGAAATGAACCTACAGACATCGCTTCTTTTTACGATCTCCTAGCACGCCCTTCTGCTTCCTTCATACACAGCCAGTACTATCTCCTCCCCTCTTATTTCTCTCTCTCTCTCTCTCTCTCTCTCTCTCTCTCTCTCTCACTTTCTATCCTTTTCATCACCCCCTGCCGTGTACGATATTGCAGCACGTCGAATTGCTTTCGAGCGGAAAGATGGTTAAGAATGCGAATAGGAAAGCTCTCCGACGAGCACGACGACAACGACGCCGACGGAAATTAATTTTCATCCTTCAAGGACGGACGCTCGTCTCCGGGCAATACACACACACACACACACACACACACACTAACAAGCTTACGTACACAGATATCTACATACACACACACACACGCACGCATACACATATATATATATATATATACACAGATATAGAGGAATACATTCCAAGTTATATACACTTATACTAGTCTCTATTCTATCGAGAAAGTATTCTTGTGTAGGAAAGGAAACGAACGTGGCTTTCGGGAAATACTTATACATACATATATACATACGCAAATACATATACATCCATGTATATATATATATATATGTATGTATGTATGTATGTATGTATGTATGTATGTATGTATGTATATATGCATGTATCTATGTGTTTATATATGTATTTATGTAAATATATAGATATACGTACTTATGTTGTACTCACATACAAACTTCGATTACGAATTCCTTCTTTACTTGCAATCACCGTCCTGACACGAGCTTTCCAAAGGGTTTGTAATGTATTTCCTTCGATAGTATAGCAGGTAGAAACTTCTTTTATGCGTCTCCGCACGTCTTTCCCGGCACTAACTCCTACTCCCTCCCCCTACCCTCAATCACGCCTCCATACATCTCTTTCTATCCACGTGCTTTCATGTGAATCTTCTTTTTCTTCTTTCTTTCTTTTCTCTTCTTCTTTTCTTTTCTTTTTGTTTTCAATTTTTTTTTTTTTCACGAAAGCGAAAAGAAATTAATAGGACGAATAATAATCATCGAAGGAATATATATATATATATATATATATATATATATATATATATATATGTTTTCATTTACGTCAAATAAAGAAAGAAATGGAATTAAGATTGTACGTAATAATTATTGAATGAAGTTAAATATTTATTGTATGCCCAAATTATTAATTCGATAATATATATTTGCGTATTTGCATTGTTGTTTACGATGTTATTAGAATAAAATTTATATTTAATGCAAATAATATCGAATGTCTGTATTACGAGGATGTTATTTCAACAATATTATTGTATGTATAAATAAATATGTATACATTGGTTTATAATTTTTTTTTCTTTTTTTTTCTTTTTCTTTACGAATTTATAATTTACATTTGTAATCAATCGATTATAAATCAGTGTTTATCTTTAATTTAATTATTATAAATTGAATAAATTACGTTCGCATTTAATTTATATTTTGTTCATACGCAATTAATATTTATTTATATTTTTTTTTTCGTATTCTATATCTATATCTTTTTTTTTTTTTTTTTAATCTATATTAAATTAATTTATATTTAGAGTATTTTATATTGTAATAATATATTGTAATTAACAAGCTATATATTAATAATTTGAAACAATTAATTTTCAACAAGTGATACGTTAGAATCAAAAAGTTTGATAAGTCAGCTTCGACGATTACAATGTTCACTGGACGAAAGAACATAAGCGACTGAAGAGCATCATAGCTAGTGCGAGGTCGTCTCGAGGT
>NC_060955.1:22055057-22057557 GCF_910589235.1 Vespa crabro | reverse complement strand
CCATACTACTTCAGGGTTGATTTCAAAGCGTAGCACAGCACGGCTTTCAGTGCGCCGAGCGCGCTCCGAGCGAATAGACGTGCGTGTTCTCGACTTAAAAAGACATTCCTTATCACTTTCGTAAGCTCTTTCGCGTAAGGACCTCGCGTGAAATCAGTTTTTCCACGTGACGTGAAAAACTATTACGCTCGCGGTGTTCTAGCGATTATTATTATTATTATTATTATTATTATTATTATTATTATTATTATTATTATTATTATTATTATTATTATTATTATTTTCTCGCTTACTATCTTGTCCTCTTTCTATCTTTCTTTCTTTCTTTTCGATCGATTTTTCTTTTTCTTTTCCTTTCTTTTCCTTTACCATTCTTTTATCTTCATTTTATACGAACGCAACGCCAAAATAGAATAGAAGAATTTAGATATGGAGACAGATAGGGAGAGTGTCCTTTTGTTTTTATAAGAAAGAGGAAAAAAAAGGGGGAACAAAAAAAAAAAAAAAAAAGGAAAAAGATGTTAAACCGTCGTCTACGTCTTTCTTTTTTTCAATTCTCGCGTATTCCATTCTCATCGTAAATCATAAACACGAAGATGAAATAACACGATGCCTAGTGTTTATATCGTGATAAGATTATATCCTTTTTTGTGACGATACTTCTGCCGAATTTATCGAGAGAAATAAAGACAGAGACACGAGGTGTTCGATACTTCGTCGACTTTTTCGTGAGTACCCATTGCGAATATTTCGATTCTAACTTCGTCCCGTTTTGTTTACGCGCGTTTCTTCGTGGGTGGGCGGCGAACGGGCAGGCAGGCGGGGGAAAGAAAAAAAAAAAAAAAGAAAAAGGAACAAGGAAGATATAAAAAATTAAAGAAAAGAAAAGAAAAAAAGACAAGAGAAAAAAAAAAAGGAAGAAGAAGAAGAAATGCGTGCCGTCGACGATTCATTCTATTATCGTTTCTTCTCTCTATCAAAGGAATATCCGTACGTAGATCGTACGTTGTCCCTTTTAATGATTTTACGCGAGGATCGTTTGTCAAAGCGCATCGTCGTTTAGACAAATAAAACGAATCAAAAAAAAAAAAAAAAAAAAAAAAAGAAGAAAAAAATAATAGAAGAAGAAGAAAAGAAAAAAAGAACAGAGAAAGGAAAAATACGATAAAGTTTCCCGCCCTCTTTCATCCCCTTCATGATTCTTTCCTTTTATTATCATTAATCTTTGATAATCGTGAATGGGGAAAAAAAATAAAATAAAAAAGAAAAAAAAAAAAAAAGAAAGAAAAAAAAAAAGAAAAGAAAGAAAGAAAGAAAAAAAAAGAACCAACGCGTTTACGAGCGAAACTATTTCCCTATTTCAGATATAAATCGTTTCCTTCGCGTTCGCGTTTAATATCGAGCGAGTTCTAAACGAGATACGACGTGGAAATTGTCCACGATAACTCCCCATGCCGTAATTCCTGGGATAACGAGAGTTGACTCGCGATTCGTAAAAACGAAAGAATAAAAAATTAAGGAAGAAAGAAAAAAAGAAAGAGAGAAAGAAACAACAAGAACAAACGTGATAGATAATCTCGCGTGATCTTCGACGAAAGTCTAACGCAAACAAGCAAGCAAGCAAGCAAGCAAACACGCACGCATTCATGCACGCACGTACAGTCGTGAGTACGAAATTGAAGAAAATTGCACGATGGAAATATCGACTTTCTCTCTCTCTCTCTCTCTCTCTCTCTCTCTTTCTCTTTCTCTTTTTTTTCTTTATCTCACGTGCACTCGTTAGCACCTAATTTCGATTTCCTATATGTTTCTCATCGCAAAGTCGACTACTCGTTCACCAAAAGCGACTCTCATCGATCACTTTGAAAATGACGTCCGAAATTGAGCTGAATACGTCAACTGAGAGTGAGGTATATAAAGGCTGAGAAGGATAAAGAGAAAGAGACAAAGTGAGAGTGAGAAAGAGAAAAAGTAAAAGAGAGAGAGAGAGAGAGAGAGTGTAGGTCAACACGCGATAGAAAATCACGCTGAGGCTTGATGTCCCAAGTTAATATCTTATTCAAGGGAAATAGGCGAACCCAGACTATGTAGTTCTCTCTTTCTTTCTTTCTTTCTTTCTTTCTTTCTTTCTCTTCCTTTCTCTCTCTCTATTTATCTCTATCTCTATCTCTCTCCGTCGTCCATCGTCGTCGTTCAAAGTTGTTTCTTATTTTTGTTATCGGTCCCGAAAAGGGTTCTGCCTCGTCGATCATCTTCAATGTCACGTGTGCTTGAACTGTCGCGTGTCTTCAAACGTTATCATCCCTGTTATACGATGCAGTTGTCTTCAAAAAAAGTACTTTCGTTTCGGTCGAATTCTAACACGCGAGTATACTATTGCATTAATATGAGGAAATAATTTTACTTGATATTATTAAAATGATAATAATAAAAGATCGTGATTATATATGATATAAATATATATTTTTTTTTTTTGTATAATAAATAGAATTGAGTTTTT
>NC_060955.1:22045057-22047557 GCF_910589235.1 Vespa crabro | reverse complement strand
ATTAAAGGAAACGACAGTGTTTTAATAACGGCCAGTGGGAGAGGTTCTGGTCCTTTTCAAAACTATACGAGGAATTCACGAGGATTAAGTTGACGTTGAAGGGAACCTATATACGTATGAAATAGAGAAAAAGAGAGGGCAAGAGAGAGAGAGGGAGAGAGAGATAGAGAGATAGGGAGAGAGAGATAGAGAGAGGAAGAGACAAAGAGAGAAATAAATAAAAAGAAAAAAAAAAAAGAAAAAAGAAACAAAAAAGAAAACGAAAATCAATTGATCGTAAGAACATATAAAGAATTATCGAGGTATTATTATAACGGGCACGTGAAATACGTATCAATGGATAGAGCAACGTCAGGGAAGCTCGATGATATAGAGATCCCTTTGATGCGAATGGTTTCTCTGACTAGAGCCAGGGGCAGACAGTCCGTTGGTTCGAACGTAATTTCGTCCTGGGTAGAATATGTCGGATAGATCCCAAGGACAGAGAAACGAGAAAATATATATGTATATATATAGGAAGGGTCTCACCTTTAATAAGTGAATCCCACGAGAAATTAACGACCACCTATGAATCAGGAACGAGGGATCAGCGAGTAATAGTGGTCGTTGTCGTTGCTCGTAATCCCAAGGAACAAGATTACCTTGTTGGTGAGAGAATACGTTCTCCTTGGCCGACTACGACGATGGATGGAATCGAAGTGGTTATCTAATATAACATCTTAAATAATAAATTGGAAAGGGAGAGAGAGAGAGAGAGAGAGAGAGAGGGTGAAAGAGAAAAATAAAGGGAAGATACGTAAAGAAGAAAAAAATAAAAGGAGGTGGAGAAGGTGGGTCTTGGAAGGGTACCTTCGAAAAATGTCACGTATTTTGAGAATACGCGCGAGAACGCGTCGGAAATGACGGCCAACGTTTGGATTGTCATAATTGATATTTTATTATCTCTCTCTCTCTCTCTCTCACACCGTCTCTCTCTTTCTATTTCATTCTTTCTTTCCATTATTGGCGTTCTCGATGAACGCGAAAATCGAAAGTAAAATCCGTGGACGAGAGAGAAACGGGAATAAGGGGAAAGGAAATACGTAGGTACCGCAAGTAAAGCTCGTAGGAAATTCAAGAACGGAGGGCCACGTAAAACCACGTCATGGCGCTCTGACGTTACCGTGACAGGACTCGGAAATGGCGATGCTCTGAGGATAGCACGTGAAGAGAGAGAGAAAGAGAGAGAGAGAGAGAGAGAGAGAGACAGACAGAGAAAGAGAGAGAGATATAGTGAGAAAGAGAGAAAGACAGACAGAAAGACAGACAGACAGAGAGCATACGCGTGCTCAACTATGTGTGTTCGCCATCACGTCGGAAACGTTGCTGCTGCTGCTACTGCTACTACTGCTACTACTGCTACTACTACTACTACTACTACTACTGCTGCTGCTGCTACTGCTGCTGCTGCTGTTGCTGCTGCTGCTCGTGATTAGCAGTGATCCTCGGTATAATAGTAAACGTCCGTGTCTGTTCGGACCGATTATCTCACCTGCAGACAATTAGACGGGAGTCCTCAAGTGATTAAAGACGGAACGAGTGTGTTTTTAGGGTGGGACAGGTGGGAGGGAGGAAAAACGAATGAACGAATGAACGAATGAACGAACGAACGAACGAACGAACGTACGTACGTACGGCCGACATAGAAGAGGTAAGAGCAGAAGGAAAGGAGACAACGAAGAGAAAAGAAATAAATAATATTTTCAAGAATTCGAAAGGATAAAAACGAAGATACGAAAGCCCAAGATACGAAGAGTATGGATATTGATTTTATGAATAAAAGTGTATTAACGAAGGTTGAACGTTGATCGTAAAAAAAAAAAAAAGAAAAAAGGAAAGAGAAAAGAAGATAAAGAATGAAAAGAATGAAAAGAATGAAAAGGGATGATAGAGTACGTAAAGAAAATTCGAGTGATTAAAAAGAACGTATTTCTTCGATTATACATTATTTAATAATCGTTAGCGATAATATCGATCGATCGAACGAATAGGTTATACTATTACAAGTATAGTAACACCTAGTCATGCGGTTGGTTAGTTCAGCTAAAGGACAATCGGCTTTACTACTTGTCGAGTAATAGTCAGGGGTACGTTGCATGGTCGACGGGATCACCGCGGTCCAAATGGAAAGCTAATAGTCACGCGTTTGTCGTGCATGCTACGTGAAGTGTTGGTGTTAGTGGTGGTGTTGGTGGTGTTGATGGTGGGAGTGGTCGTGGTGGTAGTAGAAGCAGCAGAAGCAGAAGCAGAAGTAGAAGCAGCATCAGCAGTAGAGATAGTGGTTACTTCTTCGTCCGATCTTCGGCGACGGCGACGATGACAACGACGACGACGACGACGACGACGACGACGACGACGACGACGACGACGAAGAAGGTGGCAAAGAGAGAACGATAAAGTGGGCGGTTACGAGGAGTCTACTGAAACGGGAGCTTGTTCCCGTGGATAGAAGAAGGAAAGA
>NC_060955.1:22030057-22040057 GCF_910589235.1 Vespa crabro | reverse complement strand
TCATCATCATCATCATCATCATTATTATTATTTATTTCGTTTCGTTCATTTTACATATTTCTATCATATCGGATTGATTCATAAATAAGTACCGGTTATAAGTAAACAGTTTATTAAAGTAAAATGGCACTTATTTATGAATCAACCCCATAGCCATGCAAAATGGTTGAATTAGAAATTCTTATTTATTGGCTTGATTCATAAATAAGTGTCGTATGAAAAAAAAAAAAAAAAGAAAAAAAAAGAAAGAAGAAGAAGAAGAAAACAAAGAGAAAACATTTCATTCATTGTTCATAAATTTTTTACATTAATAAATATCTTATCATTCAAATTGAAACAGATTTAACGATAAGATCTCTAATTTTATCATATTCCATAGCCATTTGTCAATTAATTCACAAAAATAAATATCATTTCATTATTATAAATCTTTATTAATCGACATAATAACGAAGTTTATTTACGAACAATGAATATATTTAATCACGATTATATCCTTAAGGAGAAAATATTTCTTTCTCTTTCGATTCTCCAACGTATGCTTTATGTCTGGATGAAAGCTAAGAGCCATTTAATCCTGTCTCTTGTCACCGTTTCGTCGACTCACTCACTCTCTCTCTCTCTCTCTCTCTCTCTCTCTTTTACTCTAATGCACTTTAATTAAAAAACCAGAGGTCTATCCTTAAGCGCTAGAAAGGATAGGATTCGTCGTGGTGGCAGGCAGCCTCAATCTCGTACGGGGAGAGAATTTTCCAAGTCTGACACGAGGGGAGAGATCGATGAGCTTAAAACCCTTAAATCGTCCCAAGGCCCGCATCCCGCGAGTGAGCTCTCACTCGCATTTACGATCGCTTGGGGTTACGAAATAAAGCGAACCGTGTCTAAACTGAAAGCCGAAGTAATAAACGAACGCAACGTACTTCTTGCTACCGGTACATCCTCTTTCTCTCTCTCTCTCTCTCTCTCTCTCTCTCTCTCTCTCTCTCTCTCTCTCTCTCTCTCTCTTTCTCTCTGTCTCCCTCTTTACTTCTTGCCTTCGACCCTATCAATCCTGATTTACGAGACTTCTCGATTCGTCGAAATGCTAAAATGTTCAAATTAAAGGTATCCTTTTGTTATTATCGAAATTATTAGGGAATTCGAAAGTAGAGGAAAAAGAAAAAAAAAAAAAAAAAAAAGAAAAGAGGCAAAAGATAAGATTTATCGATAGAAATCATTGGAACAATAGATATTGTATAAGATCGATGATTGTTACTTGTTAAATATCACACTAACATTATTTATTGCATTTGATATTATTTGAAATATTTCGTATATATATAATTTTTGTTTTTTTTTTTTTTTCTTTTTAATATGGTACGCCTAAGAAAAATGTGATATTATTATTCGTTGATTAAATAAAATCAAATGAAATTAATTATATAAATAAAGATAACTTATCGATTTTAATGCTGACTATGATTCTAATCGATAATAAATAAAAAGGGGATAATATCGTGTCCGTATGAGAAAAAGATCCGATATCATTGGAAAACATAGCTCGCATTCGTATTCTCCTTTTCAACGGAACCATTGAGCGGAAAAGCCATAAGGTTTGAGAAGCAAAGCGAGAACAGAACGTCGAAAAATCCACTTCCTTTTCTTCTATATACTATTCCATCCCTATCTTTATCTTTTTATACCATAAAAGAGAGGAAAAGAGGTGTATTCTCGTTCGCGGGAAAACGACTCGACCGCGAATGTACTTTGAAAAACTCTTCGATAGAGAGTAAAGAGAATGTATAGATGTGTATATGTGTCTGTGTCTCTGTGTGTTTGTATCCCTGTCTGCATGTGTGTGTATACATGTGTGTGTGTGTGTGTGTGTGTGTATGTATATATATCCGTGCCTGAGTCTGTGTGTCGTCTATGCGCTTGTGAATGTTAGTCCGTGAAAAATCAGACACAGAATGAATTCAAAATCATTTTCAAGGACGACACCTTGAAAATTGTCCCTCCTCTCTTTTCCCATGTGTGCCATACGAGACGGTACTCGATCTCGACGTACATATGAATATGCAATTTTATATGCAACGACGTTCCTAGGAGTCTTGATATCATCTCACCTTCTCTCTCTCTCTCTCTCTCTCTCTCTCTCTCTCTCTCTCTCTCTCTTTTTCTACGATATTCCACCATGATCGTTCTATATCCCTTTCAGACGATCGTTACACTTTCAGAGAATCTTCATAGCTTCCTATGAAAAGCTCAATATGATCATTTTACACGGAAGGTACTTTCACGTCTACTATCTCTTCTTATAAATCTTTCTGATTTATTTTATATCATAATTTTGCGCTTAACATATGATTATATATATAATAATCGTTGACGGTGTGAAACGGGAAATACGTATGGAGCATGTGTTTTTCAAATAACATTTTAATTTAATCCCTTTAATAAATATACATACACACCTATTGCGCTTTATATATATATATATATATATATATATATATATTGGAATTTTCTTCAATATAAACTACGTTATAGTATACTTATCTAAACAAATAAAGCTTGTTATAAAAAGTATGCGTTATCTTCACGGATAAGTATACGGCAAATTTATGGATACATCTACGTCGTCCAATAAACAACAATAACAGTTTCATCGTATTTATTTATTATACGATTATTTACATTGTCTTCATTCGTTTTTCCTAATTTTCC
Source organism: Vespa crabro (assembly GCF_910589235.1). Classification (NCBI taxonomy): domain Eukaryota; kingdom Metazoa; phylum Arthropoda; class Insecta; order Hymenoptera; family Vespidae; genus Vespa; species Vespa crabro. The sequence goes on along the minus strand of NC_060955.1, from coordinate 22,037,351 downwards.
TTTCGTACGTGAATAAACGACGTACACATATCTCGGAACGTTCTCTTTCCCTTTCCCCTCCCACGCCACCCCCTTTCGACGATATCGTTTTCTATGTGAAGAAAAAAAGAAAAAAAAAAAAAAGAAAAAGAACAAAAGGAAAAAGAAAAAGGAAAAACAATTATCCACGCACAGCGAGAAAATCTTTTATAACGAAATTATTTCACGTTTAGAAAAAAAAGAAGAAAAAAAAAAAAAAAAAAAAAAAAAAAAAACAGAAGATATAATTTAAAGGGAATATTAGTTATGAATTTTTTCGTCGTTATGATTTTTCAAAACGAATGAAAAAATTATTTTTCCAGTTTCTCTCGCATTATGATCATTTACAATACCGATGCGTAATTATTCTCCTTGGTTGTAATGGATTAACGTCAAACTGTTTGTTACGAGAACGTATTGAGAACTTTTGAAAAATGGAAATGGTAAAGTACAAGGAAAAAAAAAAGAAAAAAAAAAAAACAAAAGGAGAAATAAAAAACAAAGAATAAGGAAGTCAGTGAAAACCGGATGCAGAGATATAATTAACGGGATACGGAGATCCTTCAAATCCTTCCGCACGTTTTTATCCGTAACTTTTAATGATTAAAAAAAGAAAAACCACAGTGCGAATGTCAGATAAAAAGTTCATCTCGTATACAAGGTTCAACCCTTCCATTTCTCTCTCTCTCTCTCTCTCTCTCTCTCTCTCTCTCTCTCTCTCTCTCTCTTTTCCATTTTCTTTGTGTCGCATGGAAAACGTAATTACTTTCTTATACTTTTATTATTTATACTCATCGTCCATGAGAATTCTTTTTTTTCTTTCTTTTTCGTCAAAAGAATTTTTCTGGATCTTGGCATTTTAATTAATTAGTTAAATGAATTCGGTGTTACTCAATAAAGATGAATAGGATAACGTAAACGAAAGAGAACTAGGATGGTGAGAGGGTGAGGAAAAATAAGAAAGAATGAAAGAATGAAAGAATGAAAGAATGAAAGAAAAAAAGAAAAAGAGGATTGGTGATGGTAGAATGGAAACGCGTGCCGCTTACAAAAAAAAAAAAAAAAAAAAGGAGCCTTTATTTCTATGACCTTTCTCGAGCAGTAACGTTGGTAATAGATACTGTCCTGGAATCGACTCGATGCAACAAATTTTACAAATGTCAGCGCCAGATTACGATACCATCTTGCCACGCACGCACCTCTACTATTATTTTACCGTCTACCTTCATACCATGTAACTTCATAACTTCATCGTGTATGTGTGTATATATATATATATATATATATATATATATATATATATATATATATATACATGGAAGAAGGTACATCCGTGTCTATGAGTATATATACATATATATAAAAGCAGTTACATGATATATCTGTATATGTATGTCTATCTCTAAGAGAAAGTACATGTACATGATTATATATCTATGTATGTATGTATGTATGTATGTATGTATGTATGTATGTATGTATGTGTGTATGTATGTATAAGAATCGATACATGTCACGTATGGTATATATATGTATAACTGTCTATGGATGAGTCCGTATTTCACAAAGATACTCTGGTCGCTGCCTATCGCATGAATATGCAATTTTACATTCAGCCCGGTCCTATGACGTCGCCGTGTTCTGATATTCTCTAGCATGGTTGCTGTATTAGCCACCGAGCGGCATTTTCGCGTCATATAACCTTACCGTTACCGTGAGCATTTACCTACCCTCGCGTTTACGGAAAAACGGCTCTCTGCTTGGCCCAACGTAAACGAGAGACAGATAGAGTGAAAGAGGGGAAAGAAGGAGAGAGAGAGAGAGAGAGAGAGAGAGAGAGAGAGAGAGAAAAGATTAAAAAGAAAAAAAATACGAGGGGTGAACGTGACTTTAAATTAGAAAGATGGGGATGTATGCTATGGGACGTGCGTTGACTTTTTCTCACAGGAGATACCTTATCTCTTTTTCTCTCATTATTTTTGTTAGATTTACGATGAATTTTCATCGAGTCTCGAGGAGTTTAAAAGTAGAAATATTTTATTTTTCAAATTGTTGTATATACTTTTCGAATTATCTGGTTTAAAGAAAGTTTAATATTTTAACTAATATTCTATGATAAATTTATATATTAGGTAGATCGGAAAGTAATATCGCTCTTTTAAATTAAATTCAAACGAATAAATTTTTAACAAGTTTTTATTTTTAATCACAATCAAATATCGACATGCGCAGAAACGACATTACTTTCTGGTCCCCCTAATATATATATATATATATATATATATATATATATATATATATATATATATAAAATAATTTTTCAAACGAATAATCGTAGTACGTATAAAGATAAGACTCTAATCGTATTTTTTAACTCTCGTTAAAAAATGTCTCCTCGATTTTTGATTAAGACACGTCTCTCTATTTTTTTTTTCTTTTTCTTTATTTTTTCTTTCTTTCTTTCTTTCTTTATTTATTTATTTATTTTCTTTTTCTTTTTTTTGAACATTTTCATTTTCATCAACTCTCATGTTACAACGAAAAGTTGACACTTGAAATTACTTCGTAAAATAATAAGAGAGGCATACTGTTATAGAAAAACTTTGAAGCGACACGTTGACGTTATGACTGATAAAAAGAAAAATTACAAAACCCTTCGAAAATTGAACAGCGTTAAGCTAGAGGGGTTTCGATCGTTGGATCTGTTGTCGCGCGATAAGGGGATTTTGCCGATATCGAGTTACGAGCGCGTGCAAAGTCGTTACATCAAGGTCGAGTGCCCTTCGAGAGCCCTTTATGCCGCGCGATTTACCACTGCCGGAAGTACTTTCTTCTTCAACTTTTCCATTCTCTTGATTTCTCGGGAAATAGTTTCAATGTATCGAATTTAATTGCAAAGTGATAAAATTTCTTCTTTCCTCTTATCAATTTAATCACCTTTTATCACTGATCGTCGAGGTTAATATCTATAAAAATTTTTCCTAACGAATATTCCAATTAAGCTTTATCGTTATTGTTAAAAAATAATCGATAGAATCATACGAATATATTATTAGTATTATCATCATCATTATCATCATCATCATCATCATCATCATTATTATTATTATTATTATTATTATTATTATTATTATTATTATTATGATTCTCTGAGAAACGAAGAGATAAATTTTCAAGATAATCGTAGTTAATAAAAGAATTTATATTTTCTAATGATTACCGTACGATAACAATAAACAATAACAACAACGAATAAAACGATAATAAAATCCAAATGCAAAAGATTTACGTCGTAAAAAGGATAGACGATTGATAAGAAAATTCATAAAGAATTAACAACTCTCCGATTTCTCAAAGTTTAAAATCTTTATTTTGATTTATAAGTCAACCAGTTAGGCAGCTAGGCAGGAGGCCATTGAAGTATCTCGGAAAGTCGTTATAACGAGGTCAAGCACGGTTTTGAAAGGCTTTTGGCTCCGCATCGAGCGGTCGACCACTTCACAAGTTACCCGTCCGTCCTCTGTCTTTCTCTCATGCTTTTGCGATTGTTGTTTGCCCGTGATTCAATTCTTTGGAAAAAAAAAAAAAGGAAAAGAAAAAAAAAGAAAAAGGAAGGACAATCCAGATCCTCGAGATCGATCTCGAACAATCGAGAGCACCTGTCGCGCTTTGTTTATAATTATTGAGTCTTTGCTCTGATGTTTAAAAAAGAAAAGAAAAAAAAAAAAAAAAAAAACAGAGAAACAAAAGGAAACAAGTGAAAAAGTAAAAAAGAACAAAGAAAATAATTAGAAAAGTTCAACGTTAATGAAAGAAATGTACCTATCCAACGAAAAGAGAGAGAGAGAGAGAGAGAGAGAGAGAGAGAGAGAGAGAGAGGGAGATCTGTCTCATATTTTCTCCCCTGTCCTAAAAAAAAAAAAATATATATATATTCACCAACAAGAGAAACAGTATGACTGTAAGATAGATCTTAAACATCATAAGAGATAAAGCTTGACATTTCTTTTTTTATCTCCGAGCATATTAATCCGTCGTTTCGTCGAGAAAGAGAAAGAGAGAGAGAGAGAGTTAGAGAGAGAAGGAAAACATTTTTTAGAAAATAAAATGGTATACTTAACGAAATGAATGCTTTTTAATTAATATACCGTTCGTATCGTTGTTCACGGGCATACAATTTTCATATTTATTTAATTAAATGAAAATAAAAATATAAATAAAAATGAAAATGAAAGAATAGGAAAAAAGAGAAAAGAAAGAAGAAGAATAAGAAGAAGAAGAAGAAGAAGAAGAAGAAGAAGAAGAAGAAGAAGGAATAAAAAAAAAAGAAAGAAAAAAAAAAAAAAGGAAAAATCTTGTTAGAGCGTTTAAATCGATCGTATACTTCGTACATACGTACTACACCGTGTTCTTTCTATCGGATATGAACGAGACGTCACTTGAGAGTGATAAAATTCCTGTCGATCGACTCGACGAAGGGTCGTGAAGGTAAAGGTCAAGGATCGTCGCACTCTCGACTTTGTCCGTCCACTTGTCCCTTTCGGTTTCTTTTCTTTTTTTTCTCTTCTATCTTCTTCTTCTTCTTCTTCTTCTTCTTCTTCTTTTTTTCTTTTTATCAAGGACCAGGGAAGATAAATTCTCCGTTCAAAGAAAAACAGTTTCCACTTCGTCGAGGTTAAAAAAAAAAAAAAAAAAAAAAAAGGGAAAAGGAAGTAGCGAGTAGGGAAAGGGGGAGGTAAAGTGCCTGGGAAGAGGAGGAGGAGGAGGAGGAGGAATAGGAAGAGGAGGAACAGTAGGAGGAGAATTGAGGGCGATTAAGGTTTGATGGTGATCGAAAAATTAGAAAAAGATTTCGTAAAGGATTTTAACGAGCTCCGAATGAAATGCTATTTTCGTCTTCGTCTCGTCAAAGATTATAACTCAGACAAGCATTCTAAAATATTCTAATACCTGCTATTCCTAGGGATGTCAATGGGCAAACGACGAGCCAGAATTTACGTTGGGCTTCGCTCCAACATTTTCCCACTGTCAAAGCGGAAATTCTACTGCTCTGGTTTTACATTGATTCTACTCTGGTTCTATTCTGGTTTTATTCTGGTACTACTATGCTTCTGCCTATGTCTCCTTTTCGACACTTTTCCAGCGAGTTTAATAATGATATCACGATTTCACTCTCTCTCTCTCTCTAACTAATGAATCAATACGCGAAGGGATTTCTATTTTTTTCGATCTCCATTAAAAAAAAGAAAAAAAAAAAAAAAAAAAAAAAGAGAAAAGAAAAACAAAAAGGCAAGGAATTAAATCGACATGTTCAAATTTCATTTACGACGTTTGATTTCATTTATTAATGAACGAATGAATGAATGAATGAATGAATGAATGAACGAATTAATTAATTAAATTAATTTAATTTAATTTAATTTAATTTAATTAATTAACGGTAGAATAAATCCAATGAATTTTATTCGATTAGCAAGTAAAATCTCAAGGTCGGAACTATCGTAATTCACGATTTTATTACCTTTCAGTTAATACAACACTTCGTATATTCGCAATATCATTCGATAGGATAGATGATATAACCGGCGGGGAGGGGATAGGGGTGGGGAGGAGGAGGTAGAGAGGATGATTTCGATTAAATATGAGAAAACGAACGGATTGGATTTGCGTAGGTAAGTTTTATGAGATTGAATATCACTGCAGAGGAGAGTTATCTCACAACGTAATGCGAAATGACGTAGCAGTGTGCTCAGAAAGAAGAAGAAGAAGAAGAAGAAGAAGAAGAGAAAGATAGAAAGAAAAATGAGATGGAAGGAGAGTACGTACCGTGGCAAAGGAATCCGGCTTTATTTGATTCGATGTGAAAACGCGAATAGGCTGAAATGCGCAAGTATTTTGAAATCTCTCTCTCTCTCTCTCTCTCTCTCTCTCTCTTTTTCAGCCGCACTAAATCATTACTAGCATATCGAGAGAAATATCTCTATGGAAAGGTCAAAGATCAAAATCATCCTTTAACGTTGATCGCAGTTAACGAATAATCAAACGACCCTGGAGAAATATTTATTAAATGAAATAAACGTGAAAATTATATATATATATATATATATATATATATATATATATATATATATATATGTGTGCGAATACGTTCTATATAAAACATATTATATATAATATAAATAAAACGATGGATTTGTTTTTTCGAAAAAAAAAAAAAGAGAAAAAAGTTATTATCGTAGATCGAAAAATATTTCTATCTTTGGATATAGACATCTACCAAATCAATGTCTATAATAATTTAAACTAGAATAATTCAACGGTTTGTGCGATTTAAAAAAAAAAAAAAAAAAAAAAAAAAAAAAAACAGAAAAAAAAGAAAAAAAAAAAAGAAATCAATGGGATTCATCGTGTGTTAGATTTTATCGAAGGCACTCGATAGGTTCGATATAATTTTCCCCGTAAAATCGTTTTTCCTCTTTTCCTTTTTTTTTTTTTTTTTTTTTTTTTCATAAAGCAAACACATACACACGCGCGCACACACATACAAACACATAGAAATATATATGTATAGATATAGAGAAAATATTTATATATGTGTATACGCATATAGACACGTACGAACCCCCTGTCGAACCCCAATCGAATAAATTAAATAAAATTGGCAATATTCTTAGGTCAGATATGCACGGACAACGATTACGATTCTCCTCGCATAATCGTCCTTCTGATCCTTAAAGGGTCCCTCGATGGGGAAAATGATTTTTCTTCTTTCTTTCTTCGTTCTTTCTTTTTCTTTTTTATTTTCTTTTTCTCTTTTTTTTTTGTCCCTTCTTTTTTCTTTTTATTCTTCCCTTTTGTATCTATCCTCGCAAGAACGAAACGTAACGAAACGTAACGTAACGAAACGAAACGAAACGAAACGAAATGAAACGAAACGAAATGAAACGAAAGAAAATGGAAGAAACCGATATCGAAAGCGCGGTAGACCGACTCGAACGAGCCAGATGTCCCACACTGAAGCTAATATTAACGCGGTAATGGTGCTCGAAGGAAGCTTATTTCTCGTGGTGAGAGCTTTCGTTGAATATATTTCGTTTGGAATTAGCGACGGTTACGTGCCAATTGCTTTCCTCGCCAATCCACTTTCTCTCTTTCCCTCTTTCCCTTTTTCCCCGTCTCTTTCTCTATCTCTCTGTCTCTTTCTCTTTCTCTTTCTCTTCGTTCACGTTTTTAAGCGTTTATTTTTCGATAAGCTCGACTCCGCAACTGCCACCGC
>NC_060955.1:21990057-22020057 GCF_910589235.1 Vespa crabro | reverse complement strand
TAGAAGTAGAAGTAGAAGAAAAACGGCCACGTCAATTCAGAATTCATGAAATACGCGACGACAAAATCCACAAACTTTCGTTCTTACTTTATTTTTTCTTCTTCCTTCTTCTTGTTTTTACTTTAAAATACTTTAATTCTTACTAAAAATGATCGCTATCATCCTAATGAAATTCGTAGCCAGTGAATTTTCAATATTTTCAAAGGCGAACGTAAAAATCTTCGCTAAGGATATCCTTCCTTGAAAATTGTTCACTTTACTTAAATAGATATATCGTAAGCGATACGTAAATGATTGTCTTTAGGGGAAAAAAAAAGAAAAAAGAAAAAATAAAAAAAATAAAAAAGAGAGAATATACAATTTTTGCCAACAATTGGATGCCATTAGTCGTACGATTTCTGATTATGTACGTTTAAAGTGATGACAGGAAAAAGAAAAAAGAAAAAAAAAGAAAAAAAAAGAAAAGAAAAAAAGAAAAAAGTTTCGGCCAAGTTTCGCGAACGATTAGGATATCATTTTGGTCGTTGTGATTTTTAACTGTTAGAAAAAGAAAAAAAAGAAAAAAAAGAACAAAATCAGGAAATATTTTCGATCATGAATTTCATCATGAATCCATACGTTCATCGAATGAAACGATAACGATCATTTGGATAGTTTCAACGATAGTACCACTTTCTCGAGCCATATAACGAGATTTCAAACGTTACATCTTCTAGACCCGATGATCAATGTACGTTCGGTCAAGATAGAATCGAGTATTATTTGTTATCTGTATCGACGGAACTCTCATCGGTAATTTCAAATGGATCGATCTCGTTCGGTTAGCTCGAACGGCATACAGGCCGGCCGGCTATCATCAACGTGTCATATTCACGTGCGGAACGGACACGGAATATCGCTCTCATTGTTCAATTTCTCGCGTCAATATCCAGCAATTTTTACTTTTTTTTCACTGCTAGTGACATCCGTTGGAACGTCGCCATCATCCTTCCTTCCCTCCCTCTCTCTCTCTCTCTCTCTTTCTCTCTTTCTCTCTGTCTCTCTTTCTCTCTAATTCTCTCGTTCTCTCTTCGATAATCGAAACGACGTCTTTTAGAGGCCTAATCTAAATATTTCTTATCCTTTGATCTCCCTGAACAATTATACCTGTCTTTTTTCATTTAGACGGATGATTAATCGATATACATCAACGATCTTAAAATAAACTATCTTTCTTAATTTCACGAAGTAATACGAATAAAATTTGCTTAAGCTCTTCTTAGTAAAATTTCACAAGTTTCTTAGGGACAATATCAACTCGAAAAAAAAACTTACTAAAGGAGAAAGAAGAAATAGAAAATTTCTTAAATTCTTATCATAGAGAATCGTGAAAGTTTTCGTGAGCAAAAATTTGCGAAATTTTTCTGACGGACGGCGGATCGCTAGGAGGGACGTAGGGGAGGGGAGGGGAGGGGAGGGGAGGGGAGGGGGGAGAAAAGAAAAAGAAAAAGAAAAGAGAAGAAAAAAAAAAAAAGAACAAAATTCTCGAATTCATTCTTCGTTTACTTTTGCTTTTTCCTTTTTCCTTCGGTCTTTTTTCTCCCCTTATCTTTTCTTTTTCTTTTTCTTTTTCTTTCACTCTCTTTTCTCTTCTCTTCTCTTACTTTTCTTTTCTTTCATATAAGATATATATATATATATATATATATATATATATATATATATATATATATATATATAAAAGAGCTTGTCACATGTTTGCCACTCGATTAATCATAATACCGTTCCCTATTGTCGTAAGAAGAAAAGAGAAGGAATCTCCTCCACGTTCGTAAAGTGTAAATTTTATCGATGTTCGGCTATGACGACGATGAGACGATGGTGATTGCGATGGCAATGGATCGAGCGAGTGAGCGAACGAGCGAGCGAGCAAGCGAGTTGACGAGCGCGTGTCGCCGTCATGTTCTCGCGAAGCTACACGCGCGTGACCCGGATACTGGATGGCATTACCCCATTGTTCGTAGCTGAAGTATCTATCAAACCATTTTTCATCCCCCTACCGTGCTTGACGGCAATGACTCGTATATGTATATATATATATATATATGTATGTATGTATGTATGTATGTATGTATGTATGTATATATATGTATGTGTGTGTGTGTGTGTATGTGACCCACCACCACCTCCTACCTCTCTATTCATCTTGTTCTCTCTCTCTCTCTCTCTCTCTCTCTCTCTCTCGTTATAATTGCGTTCGATCCTCGATCGAACCAGCACTTCCAGTACCCATTTTAATCTCTCTGGTAATTACTCTAGGAACGGGCTAGACAATTTGATGTATCCAACATCGATACGTGAAAATAGATTACCGGTGACTGCGTGCAAAAGATAGAATCGATCGTTCATTTTCCTTTATATTATTTTGATCGTTCCGAGAACTTTGATTGTACCTATTTAAAAAGAACAAAAAAGAAAAAAGAAAAAGGACAAAAGATAAAAGAAAGATACATTATGTCGAATAATTTCTACATTAAATTGAACAATAGACAGAGACCTTTTGGTAATATATTATCATAAGGGATTTGATAATATTTACCATAAATGGGACGAAAGGTTTGCAAATGAAAAAGAGAAAGAGAGAGAGAGAGAGAGAGAGAGAGGGAAAGAGGGAGAAAGGGGGATATGGGCAGACATAAAAAAAAGAAAGAAAAGGGGAAATGTTTAAATGCACAGATAGGCCGTGCACTCGTAACAGCCATTAATGGAATTTCGACGTGTGTACGTGTAATTCGGGTACAATAACGGTAACGGTAACGACAATGCCAACGATAACGCTAGGCAATCAAGAACAATCTTTATTTTCGACGGTAGCTCATATCGCCATCGTGGCTCTTCAGACGGGTAGGGAAAAAAAAAGGGGGGGGGGGGGTAAAAAAAAAAAAGAAAACAGAAAAAAAAATACGTCGCTGGCCGTTACTACAAACTGTCGCACGTTTTCCCATGCTGTCGTGTGTTTTTATCGGCCAGTTAAAAGGTAGAAAGAGAGAGAGAGAGAGAGAGAGAGAGAGAGAGAGAGAGAGAGAGAGAGAGAGAGAGAGAGAGAGAAACGTGGAAAAGATCGTCGTTACGGAAGAATGAAATGCTACGATGTTGGCCGGAGCTTTAAAATTTTATGCATCCAATTCTTTGCTAAGATCCAACCTTATTAATTATTTAAAATGAAAGAAAGAGAGGAACAGAAAGACAGAGAGAGTGAGAGAGAGAAACAGAATATTCTTACACTTTGGTACAATAATGACGTCTAAAAATACTAAATTAAAAATCACTACTCATTTGATTCATTAACTATTTAAGTAATAAATAAATGAATACTTTTTATGATGTATTTTTAGTCGGAATAAGTTGAATCAATTTATTATCAACGACGAACGATTTATGTTCACTAAGTAACATTGCAGCTTCCAGTTAAGACAGATTATTCTTTTAAAACTTTCGATTGAGGTAGAGAGAGAGAGAGAGAGAGAGAGAGAGAGAGACAGAGAGAGAGAGAGAGAGAGAGAGAGGGAGGGAGAGATTCATCCTAAAAATATGAGAGAACTAATATGACATTTATAAAATACGATTTAATTAATTTGTCCTAATTGTACGTACATACATAAATATGTCATTTCTATGATCATACCCTTTCCATTATTTTCATTTAATATTAAATAATAATAAAAATTATTTATCGATAGAATTTAATTTTTCTTTCTGTATTTCTAAAAAAAAAAAAAAAAAAAAAAAAAAAAAAAAACAAGACAATTATATATTCACTTAGACGAATTTTTTATCAACGTCAAAGTTGATACTTTTATATGATAAATTATTGAGTATTAATAATTACGAAAGGTTTAAAATGTTTTAAAGGTTTAAGAAAAATATGAAAATGAATAAAAAAAAAATAAATTAAAAGTGATACGAGTTACCATTATCCGCTGCATGAACATTCTACTTCTTTTCTTCTCTCTCTCTCTCTCTCTCTCTAACTTTCTTTTCTCATCTCTCTCTCTCTCTCTCTTTCTCTTTCTCTTTTTTTTCCCTTTTCCTTTCTTTTTGAAAAGAAACTTCTTCCATGAAGTGACATTCCAGTCTCAGTTTCTTCTTACTCTCTTTCTCTCCTCATGGAGTAAGAGATCGCGGTCTCTCGATGGAGACCAGAACAACGTTCTACCTAGTGAACTAGACAGTGTGAAAGAGAAGCTTCTTGTCCATTGAACTGCCTGTTCAGAAATTCCGTAACGTCTTCTTCGTTCAGATAGTAACTTCTGCCACGAAGTTCGTTACTTCGTCTATGCTTCTCCATCCGTCGTTTTCCATCCAACGCTATGTCGTTTCCTCACGAAAGCAGCAAAAAAGTAATCTTGTAAAAACGTACTTCTACTACTACTACTACTACTGCAACTACTACTACTTCTTCGTCTTCTTTTTATTCGTTGAAAGTAGAAAGGAAGAACATAGGTCTCGACGAGAGAGAGAGAGAGAGAGAGAGAGAGAGAGAGAGAGAGAGAGAGAGAGAGGAGGTGTCACGATAAGCTCGAAACCGTTGCCGTTATCTGAGTAACGAGTTACGCGTGCTATGCACTACAGCCTTCGCCTTAATTATTCTTCGGTAAAAGCTTGGCTAGGAGAGAGCATAGGTAACACGATGTATAGCCAACGACACCTACCTATCGTCGAGAGCGATGCTAATTCGAATATCCAAGAGTGAGGAGGAGTAGCTTATCTCTAAGATCTTTAACACGCGATGGCGATTCTCTCTCTTTCTCTCTCTTTCACTCTCTCTCTCTCTCTCTCTCTCTCTCTCTCTCTCTCTCTCATACACATACACAGACACTTTCTCTTTTCTTTCTCACGCACACATACTCTCTCTCTCACTCTCTCTCTTTCTTCCTTTCTTTCTCTTTCTCATTCATATACATATACCTACATAAAAATACACGTTTTATGGGGGGAACGGAGAAGAAGGGCAGGGGAGGAGTGGGATGAGGAGGGAGGGGGAGGTGGGAAATAAGAAAAGTCGAAGAAGAGAGAAGGTTAGAAAGGTAACGTGTCTTATCTGTGACACGGCAAGAACATCTACGGCTCTTGAGTGACTTTGAAAAATTGTCTGTGAAGTTCTAGAAAGGGAAATAGAGGGGTGGGAGAGTAAGAAAAAAAGGGAAATAAGCTTCGACTCCTTTTTAGAACGAGAGATCTCAAAGTGTAATAAAATTGTTATCAAGGCGATAACGCGTTTGGAACAACCGCAAGGTTGCTGGCGTTGTTGGTGATAGTGGTGGTGGTGGTGGTGGTGGTGGTGGTGGTGGTAGTAGTGGTGGTGGTGGTGGTAGCGGTGGAGATGCTGCTGGTGCTACTGCTGGTGCTACTGCTGCTGCTTTTGGTGCTGGTGATGCTGGTGCTGGCTTCTGGTATGTTGTCATCACCAGCGCCACCAAGAGCAAGTTGGAAGAGTCGTTACGCTTATGCCGGATTTGCATATGAAGATTGGCCTTCTCTCGTAATCGTAGCCACCATCGTCGTTCTTCTGCTTTCCTCTTCTTTTCCTCTTCTCACCAAGTAAAGGTTCTCGAATTTATCGGATAATAAAAGTAAATTACGCCGACGACAGTTTGCATTTATATCTCCGCTTTCAGATTCCACCGATATCGAGCCTCCTGCTCCTACTCCTCCTACTCCTCCTCCTCCTCCTCTTCATTCTCTCATTCCTCCTCTCTTTCTCTTCTTAGTCGAACCCTACCAATTCATCTCCTTGGATATTCCCTTTTTCTCTGTCTCTCTCTCTCTCTCTCTCTCTCTCTCTCTCTCTCTCTCTCTCTCTCTCTCTCTCTCTCTCTCTCTCTCTTTCTGTCTCTATCTCTTACTTGTCTCATATCTTTCATCTTCCTTTGATTATTATAATCTTAATTTTATTCAACCATTTCTTCCATTTGTTATCATAAAATATTATCATATACGATTTGTTGAATTACGATCAACGATAATAGATCGTAACTATTAAAATTCATCGATAAAAGTAAAATGAGAAATTCGTTGAAAATCCTTTCTAAGCCAAAAATAAAAAGAAATAAATATAAAAAAAAAAATATATATATATATATATATATATATATATATATATATGTATATATATAAAGTTAAGAAGATGGAAAAGAACAGGAAGAGAGAAAAAGAAAAAAAAAAGAGAAAAAAAAAAGGACATTTGAAGGAATATATTTGTATATCAATTGAAATCTTTTAATATCATTCGATTTAATTCGTCTTAACTTAATAAAGTAAATCTTTATTTTTTTACTTTCAGCCAGTATAACCAGAGACAGTTACATCAGACATTATAGTCCAGCGTGGTATGATATTGCAGCACTGAGGGAACATCGAGCAAGAAATCGTCGTGACACTTCGAGTTCCGGTCGGTCAAAGGACGCAACGTTGAATCTACGCCTTCGCGCTCTCGACAGGTAAGTAAAATGACCATCTTCCTTCTTTATTACTACTAAGGCATTTCTTTTCTCACTTTTCTATGCATCTATGATACGTGTTAGAAAACGTACACGTAAAAAGAACGTGTACGTTGTGATTCAACGTTCCTCGCACGTTTCGCGCGTCTTTCAATATGGTCCGCCGCGAGATTTTCTCAAGGACCGTTAGAAACGAACGTGACCGTCCGACGCTTTCATTCGACGATTTTGCTTGACTTCGAAAAAGAAACGTTACTTTTTTCTTTTTTTTATCTATTGCTTTTCTTTTCTTTTTTTTTTCTATTTTTTTTCCTCTTCCTTTTTTCTTTCCTTCTTTTTGTCCATTAGTACGACGGCATTATATTACACTTCAGTATGGACAATGACAAAATTACATTGATATCGTATATTTTCCATAAGGAACAACAATTCGAAGGAAATTTTTGTTCTTGTTAAGAAAAAAAGTGAGAAAGAAAGAAAGAAAGGAAAAGAAATAAACAAAAACAATTCTATCATTACAAAACTATACACATTTATAATGTGTTATATACTTAAATAGGATTAATTTCGAATGATCATTAATTTTCTATGAGCTAATCAATTAATTAATTAATTAATCATTGTGATCGATTAAAATAATCAAATCTATATCACACATCGTGATATAACTTTACGGTTATTACGTTTTTATTATCTTTTTTTTTTTTTTTTTTTTTTTTTTTTTTTTTTTTTTTTAATAATAAATTCGACAAATTGAAAAAGAAGAAAGAAAGAAGAAAAAAAAGAAGGGATCTTCGTTTTGATCGTCGAACAATGCGCGTGATCATTATATCCTTTCCCCTTCCAAAAAGAAAAAAGAAAAAAAAAAAAAAAGAAAAAAAAGAGGAAAAGAAAAACAAAAAAAAAACAACAAAAGGAAAAGAAAAAGAATAGATAATTATACGGGAAAACGTTAAATATTATTTGCCAATGATATATCATTGATTGTATCCATAGAAATACCAAACGCATAACTTGGAGCGAATAATAACAACGACATTCGATAGATTAAATATTGGCAACCGTAACGAAATCTGGCAGATGATCGAAAGTGTTCATCATCAACAAATAGCCTCGAGGTGTAACGAATAACCGCGATATGAATGTTAATCCGTGCTAACACGGCCGTTGTGATCAACGTTTGACAAGGCATCGATAAGCTTCCATCCTCTCGATCTGTCGCTGTTGCTATCATCCCGAAGGCCTTGAGAGACGAGCTGACTCGACGCATCCCCATTGCGAGTAGTAGAGCAATATGTCGATAGAGCCTCGGTTATGTTGTGTTGTGCCATTGACATGAGATCTATAAATCTCGACGTTACATTCACGGAAATCGCATACACGTCATTTACGGACCAATGCCCGATGTCAGCGCGATGTATTCTGCTTGTGAGAATCATCTATGTCTATCTGTCTATCTATCTATCTCTCTATCTCTCTCTCTCTCTCTCTCTCTCTCTCTCTCTCTCTATCTCTCTCTCTCTATCTCTCTCTCTATCTCTGTCTTTCTCTGTCTTTAAGTTCTCTCTGTTTCTCTATTTCATATCTCTCTTTCTCAAATGACAACAATTATTTTTGCTCTTATCTCGCGGCTATTTTTTTAACTGACATAGTTAATTATTATAAGATAAAGTATTTAATAATAAAAAAAAAATATATATATATATATACATATATCAGTGATAAGATATATAATAAAATTCTCTTATATTCGAGCAAAATTGATATTGAACGACGAGAAAACTGTGATTTGTTTTCGTTTACAAAGTTATACCGATATCATATGTAACTTGATCATCTTAAATATCTTTGCAATTTAAAAAGAAAAAAAAAAAAAAAATAGAAGAAAGAGAGATTTTATTTCTACATAAATTGTTCGTTTAACTTTTGAACGATTAATTTGTTTTATAACAATTTCGTTCTTATATTTTCTTTTTTCTTTTTTCTTTTTTCTTTTTTCTTTTCTCTATTCGACTATGACTACTGTTATACAAAGATAAATTTCAAGATAATTAGAAATTTATATATTTTTATAATAAATCGTTAGATCTTTCTTAAATATTTATTTATCCAAATGCAAATAAATATAATTCATATTCCTATCGATCTAATATAACAACGTTGATTCGTACAATGCCATAAGTATTTGATGATTTATCGTATCCGATTGATTCATAAATAAATGCCATTTTGTAATAATAAACATCGTATTCTACGTTATAAAAACAAAATCCTATATTAAACAAATAATTCTTTTTATATATTTGTCAATTTTATTTTTGTAAACGTATTCAATACATTTATCGTTTCGAAACGTATTTTCTTGCATTTATCGTTTTCAATTGGAAGAAATAGATTTAATTAGGTTTCTACTTTATGAGAATTCATTCGATAATACTCAAATAATCAGATAAAATATAAATAATTTTATCACAATGTACCGAAGTTAGTATGTTTCTTGTTATAATATTCATTGAATTTTATATAGTTATCTTAACGATAGATAAACGAGATTCGCCAAACTTTATATAGCTAGCTGTCTTACCTATGTAGAAATTAATAATGCAAAGATTAGGAATGAATAAATTTTTTAATTATATACCATGAACATCCCTCGCTCGGTTTTTAAGAGTATTTAAGAGGTATAACAAATTTTTCCTATAATAGGTGCCATATTGTCGGGATAACTATCGTTATTTTTCTTCATAGTTGAGTACTAGCGCGCTATATTATATGGATTTATATTTCAGTATTAAGAAAGCCATACGAAATTCGACGAATATCGTAGAAGTGCATTATGAAGTTCATTGACCTTTCGCTAAGACGGTCACATATGAAATTCGGTGAATATGAAATAAAAAGTAAGAAAAAAAAAAAAAAAAGAAAAGAATAAAATATTCACATTTCATCCGATTATCTAATTCCATAAATAAATTTTATCGACAAAATCAAGACTTAACAAAATTATTTTCTCATTCCTAAAAATTATAGATAATCGACTTCGTTTCATCAAAATCCATATCTCCATTTTTTTTCCTCTTTTTTTTTTTTGTTTTTGTTTTTTAAATAAACTCAACGATATATATTAATATATAAATATACAATAATTGCTTAATTTAATATATATATTAATAATATTTATATATCTTCCTATTTGTTCTATATTGTTTCTATATAGAAATAAATGGATTCTATTCTCTGTCTTATCTCTTATTCTCATTTACCAAGAAAATCACGATCGATAGAACACGAATTTCGAGGACGACCCTCAAGGCGACTTTTCTCTTTCGTACGACGACCTAAGCAATCTGAATTCACGAGGCAAGACGTCATCCTCCGTAGCCCTTTCGCGTGAGTGTGTGTACGTGTGTGTGTGTGTGTGTGTGTGTTCACGCAAGTGCGCGCATGTGTATATAAGCAGCACTGTGCGAGATGTATAAATGAGGTCGAGCGAAGTCATCG
Organism: Vespa crabro; assembly: GCF_910589235.1. NCBI lineage: Eukaryota > Metazoa > Arthropoda > Insecta > Hymenoptera > Vespidae > Vespa > Vespa crabro. The sequence goes on along the minus strand of NC_060955.1, from coordinate 22,010,077 downwards.
AAGTCGAAATACGGTACCTTAGGGATAGAAAAGAGAGAAAGAGAAAACAAGAGAGAGAGAAAGAAAGAGAGAAAGAAAGAGAGAGAGAAAGAGAGTGTGTGTGTATGTGTGAGAGAGAGAGAGAGAGAGAGAGAGAGAGTCGTCCTTTTCGAGTAGTAAATTATCGTTGAAATACGAGAGGTGCCGTGTTGGGACACGTATTTTAAGTGGGAAAAGGGAAGAAAAATGTCGACCTTCGACACGCAAAAAAGCGAATCGCGTATGTATTGTGAGTATCTTTCGTGTATCGATCACTTCAAAATGAATTGCTCTCACTATTTCGTACGAATTACTATGGCGTATGTTAAGTTTTGCACGCGCGAATGTCAATCACGCCACGTAACTCTACATTCGAAAAGGAAGGAGGATGGGTGGGAAGAAGGGTACTCGACTGAGAAGGTAATTAATCGTAAAGCTTGGCACGAATTCGCTTCGATAGCTCCTCTCTTCTCCCCTCACGTCGACGAGTTGTTCTTTTCTTGTTTTTTTTTTTTCTTTATATATATATATATATATATATATATATATATATATATATATATTCTTTATTATATATATTCTTTTTTATATTATGTTATTCTTTTTTCTTCTATTTCTCTCGGAGAACTCTGACGACGGTAAATGTATTTTTCTTATATGGTAAATGTATTTATATTTTTTTATTTCTTCTCTTTTTATTATTTTTCTTTTTTTATTTTTGTCCTATTCGACGAAAAGTTCGCGATAAATTTTACATCTCGATAATAATTTAATTCGACCAATCATTTTATTTATATTTATAGCTCGTTTCTATGTCGTAGGAAAAAATTCCGATCGATACACGTCATCCAACGAATTAAAACGGTATGTTTTTCTTTTTTTTGTTTTTTTTTTTTTTTCCCTATTTTTTTTCAATTCTTTTTTGGTCTTTCTAACAATTCCCTTCTAAAAAAAAAAAAAGAAAAAAAAAAGAAAAATATATAACCGCGCGATGTGGGAACGACGAGTGATATTTTTTCAGTTGCACACTTTTGTTCTCTCTTTCTATCTCTATCCCTTTCTCTTTCGCTTTCTTCTTCATATCGAACAATTCAGAAAAAAAAAAAAAAAAAAAAAAAATCGGCAACGTTCGAGATATCGATGAGCGATTTGCGATTTTGCTTATATAAAATTATATTTTTCGTTTAAAAAGATTCGAACCACACCTCAGGCCACTTCTCGTTATTAACGACGATACGATTTAATTGGATCGCGCGTTAATGAGTTCCTTCCGGTAATAATCGGTTGCTTTCTTTCAATCTCTCTCTCTCTCTCTCTCTCTCTCTCTCTCTCTCTCTTTCTCTCTTTCTTTGATTCCTTTTCTCATCGTAGAATTTCGAAATAAACGATGCGATTACCAAACCGAGAATTCTTCAACAGAAGCGGTCGGCTCGCAATTAAGCCGAAGATCTACGATAAACCCGAAGCAATTAGTCGAACGATTATAGTAATTCGAAAGGACGGCTGAGTGACGACGTGATCGCTACGATTAACTACAACGAAATATTATAATGAGAAATTATTTCTGTTTCTAATTCTATCTTTTTATTCATCTATCTATTTATATCTCTCTCTCTCTCTCTCTCTCTCTCTCTCTCTCTCTCTCTCTCTCTCTCTCTCTCTCTCTCTCTCTATTCAACGAGAGACACGTCTACCAGAGTGATCTATTGTTGGACCCTAGAGAGGCCTTCGAAATCAATTTAACTCTATTATGTCTAGCCTAGAAATGGATAATAGATGTACATGTATCCATGTGTATGTACATACTTACATATATACATGTAATGTCACTTTTGAATGTAAATTCATTGATTATTTTATTTTCGTTAATGAAAATTTCGTACATTTTACGAATAAACGATTCGTTTTTTCTTGTTTTTTTTTTTTTTTCCCCCAAATAATTCTCGACAAAGAAAATAATAGAAATGTATTAGAATACAAGTATTAAACTTGTACACATCTTAGCTGTCTACTACCTGATTGTATTATACAATGCATAAACGATGTTGTAGCGGCCGCAAAGCATTACTCGTGCGACTAATCACATTTCACGTTCCATGCATTGACTAATTGTGTTCGCGAGTATGAGAGAGAGGTGGGCAAAGAGAGGGAGAGAGAAAGAGAAAGAGGCCAATAAAAAGGATGACATGCAAGAGATTCATTTCTTAAACTCACGCGAGAAAATCAATGAGAACTATCAACGAAATCCTTTTCAAAATTTTAAACTAACAAAAATAAAGAGAGAGAGAGAACGTGAATAGTTTTGATTAACAAAAAAAAAAAAAAAAAAAAAAAAAACAAAAAAAAGAAAACAAAATGAGTGCACGTATATACATATATCCGTACACAAAAAAAAATCAAATGCTACTATTTTTTTTTATTTTTTTTTTTTATTTTTCAAGCCGAATACTCACATCCACGAGTTCATTTTCATTAGACCAATAGTACGTGTCGATGTGGGACAAAAAGAGAGAGAGAGAGAGAGAGAGAGAGAGAGAGAGAGAGAGAGAGAGAGAGAGAGAGAGAAAGAGAAAAAGAAAAAGAATTAAAATAAAAAGAAGAAAAAGAAAAAGACAGAAAAAAGTGGAACAAAATAACAAAAGACAAACCGAGAACGATCGCTGTGTTTCAATCGTCGATGATGACGATGTTCTTCCTGATGGACACAAAATATATATATATATATATATATATATATATATATATATATATATATATATATATATATCTACGTACCTATCGTATTCGATAGATACTCTTGCAACAGATTTTCATCTCTCGTTGTATTCCATCGTTAGTACGAATGCACGCACGCATGCACCCACGTACGCACGCACGCACGATCTCGAATTTATTTCGATGCTCGTCGAATGTGAATTGGTTTTATGTAGTGAGCGAATAACCGAATAACTGAATACAAGAGAAGTGTGAATTTTTCTCTACGTTCGTATAAAAGACCGATTGTTCTTTTACCTAGAAAAAAAGAGAGAGAGAGAGGGAGAGAGAGAGAGAGAGAGAGAGAGAGAGAGAGAAAAGGGGAAGGAAAGATGGGGAAGAATAAAATAAAATATAATAAAATAAAATAAAATAAAATAAAATAAAATAAAATAGCAGGGAGGTATAAAAAGAAAAAGAAAATGATTAAGGATAAGGAGGACGAAGTGGGAAGAAGAAAAAGTGAAATTTTTCGTTCGTTAATTCGTTCAATTTATAGACATCGTTCGATGCGAACGAGTTTATCGAATAGTCAAGATTGACTTTAACGAAATGAAAAGAAAGAAAAAGAGAAAAATAAAAAGAAGAACGAGAGAGAGAGAGAGAGAGAGAGAGAGAGAGAGAGAGGGAGGGAGGGAGGGAAGGAACACGAAGCCCTTAAATTCCCACGTCGAGACCAGGCGAAAGAAGAGGAAGAAAGAGAAGAAGAAGAAGAAGAAGAAGAAGAAGAAGAAGAAGAAGAAGAAAAAGACTTAACACCTAACATACCCAGACGCCATTTGTTCGATGAAGACACACTACCTCTAATAAAGAATTGTGTCGGCGTAACGAACAATTAGCGAAGAAGCAGACGGCTCTGAAGGGAGTTTCCTCGGCCACGTTCGACGTTTCAATGTCGGAAGAAAATCGATATCTTTCTTGAGAGAGAGAGAGAGAGAGAGAGAGAGAGAGAGAGGGGGGACTAACCAAGAAAAACGGACATTAACTTCCTTCTCTTTCAACTTAGACAACCCACACCTGTACCCTAACCACTATATACACACATACATACATACAAACACATAAGTACACATACACTTTATCCTTTTCTCTCTCTCTCTCTCTCTCTCTCTCTTTCTCTCCCCTTTATTCGACAAAATCCTTCTTGTATTCACTTTAGGACCCTATCGTACCCATTCGAAACGACTTCCTTCAACCTCCGAAAGTAACCCTTTTCATTACGAACATAGTTATAACTATGAAATAAGGGTTAAGTCCGTAGTTAACTAGAACGTTAGAAATTCAAATAATTTTTCCTTAATGTTTCCCCATTTCGTTCGTATACATAAAGATATATTCTAATCTTGTATATAAAAATTGATACTATTAAAGAGAGAAAGAGATATTGAGATAGTGCATGTGTATGTGTATGTGTGTGTGTGTGTGTGTGTGAGAGAGACGGAGGATTCGGGTTTAGTTTTTTCTCTTTTTCTTTTTCTTTTCTCGACGTTGACACTAACGAGGCGTAAAAAAAAAAAAAAAAAGAAAAGAAAAGAAAAGGAAAAAAAAGAAAAAGGAGAGAAAAAAAAAAGGAAGAAAAAGAAAATTAGTATGGAGTAGCGTAGTACGATACAAAAGGGAGATTAAAGTGAGATTAAATCGAATATGAGCAAGAGACTAAACTGAAAGAGCTTTCTCTTCTCGGTACTGGTTATGTCTATCTAGCACGAGCAAGATAACTCTACATTGTTATCCATCGGATTAAATATTTATTCGTTCGTCAAGCGTAATTACAAAATATCGGGAGAAAAGAAGAGGGCTTATGAATGTAGAAACTTGAAAAACTATTTTCAGAAAGGATATTCAAATAATTTTCCACGATAAATGACTAATATTATATATGAATATTCAATATAAAATATGATTATAGATATTTATTTATGATAGATATCTAGAGGAGATAAGAAAGATGGGAAAAACTAATATGAAGCGAGATAACAATTATGATGATAATAATAATAATAATAATAATGATAATGATGATGATGACGATGATGATGATGATGATGATGATGATGATGATGATGATGATGATGATGATGACAGTAACGTCGCAATAGAACAAATCCTAAATGATACTCATTTAGCTTAAGTCCATGAATATTATTTTACCTGTCTTAATTAAACCAAGCTGATAATTTTTCAAGAAACGCAAATAATAATAATAATAATAATAATAATAATAATAATAATAATAATAATAATAATAATAATAACGACGCGAAAGCAGCGAATCCTTCATCGAGCTCGTAATTACATGGCGATTCTGCGGTAATTAATTGCGAGTAGTAGTGTCATGCCTGCGGGCGGTCTCGATATCGCCTCCGGGAAAGTCCGTGCACTTCCTAATTAACGAGACGATGATATTTTCCATGGGTACGCGGAAATGTTCCCGGTATACAACGCTGACAGTTTCAGTTTCTGGAAATCGAATAGAAAATTCGTCGACGTGATTATTGCATGTTCTCGTGAGTCAACTAATAAACCTGTACCCTTTCCATCTGGCTACATTGTCTTATTAGAAAGTTCAACTATTGCTTGATATTAATGAGTTACAGAAAAGGAGAGGGAGGGAGGGAGGGAGGGAGGGGAGGCAGGGAAAAATACAAGGAAAAGAAAAAAAAGAAACAAGAAAAGTGGAGGGAGAAGGAAAGAAACAGAAGATAGAATTGAAGTTCCTCGAAGAAATTCAAATGGGATTGATTATGATCGTAAAGAAAAAAAGGAAAAAAGAAAAAAAAGAGAGAGAGAGAGAGAGAGAATAGAAAGAAGAGAAAAAGAATAAAAATAAAAATTAAAATTAAAATAAAAGCAAAAAGAAACGATAAATATATTTTGTTCGAATATGAAACCAATTTGGGAGAAACCCATGTGAGTACAATCAATGAAAACGAGAATCTGTTTCTCGTGCGTGGCACTAATTTGATGAGAAGGGAAGCCGCCGAACTAAAGCCGGCCCTTTCATCGACAATTAACCGAAAACATCGTTCGTACGGCCTAGCCCGAGGTCATTACCGATAATTTCATTACGCGTCTACTAGCTTCGGCATACGTACAATGAGAAAGAGAGAGAAAGAGAGAGAGACAGACAAATAGACAGACAGACGGTTAATAATTGATTCGCCGTCGTCTCGACCATCTTTGCTGGTCTACGAATATAATGATAATGATAATGATAATGATAATTATAATGATAATGATAATGATAATGATGATAATATTGTAATAAGTCATGCATTTATCTTAATGAAAAGCTTTCTCTCTCTCTCTCTCTCTCTCTCTCCCTCTCTCTCTCTTTTTCTCTTTCTCACTCTCTTTCTCTTTTATCTTTTTTCGTTCTTCTTTTGTAAAGTTAGCGACAGAAAAGTACAATGAATTTTCCTCTCTGACGATGGGAGGACCTCTAATGAGAGAATATTTAATTATCAAGAAAATGTTGGGCGAACAGTAATATTGTTAATAACACGCCCGACAGAATATTTATTAATAATTTCTCATCGTTTGATGAACGAATTATTTGAAATTTATAGAGACAGATGTATGACCGGCGTTACCTTTCACGAATAGATTTGTATGTGTCTGTGTGTGTGTGTGTGTGTGTGTGTATGTCTCTCTTATATATACGTAGGTATACCTATGGCAATTTCAAGTGAACGATATCGTATTAATTATGTTGCTAGTATAGCGATATGCTCGTGCGGCTACCCGCACGGCTCATAGATAGTCGGATTACAGACTTGCCAATATTGATTAATTGGCTATCTCTTCGTCTTCGTGCTTCCTTTACATTATCTATGAGTTATCTATTCTTCCTAAATTACGGCCAAACCTTTCTTTTTATAACGAAGAACACGTCAAATGATTGCTTTATAATGTCCATGTTATCGATTAACACGTTCGTGAAAGTAAACGAAAAAAAAAAAAAAAAAAAAAGAAAACAAATAACGAGCAATTAATATTTCCAATAGAACGAATAAATAAATAAATTAATAATGTCCTTCATATATTTATTTTCCATAAAATTAGCTTAATTTTCATTCGAAGATAACGATAAGATGGACAATATATTAAATGATAATAATATTGAATATCTCTTATCGAATGAAATCGATAATTCGATAAAAGGAAAAATATTCGATTATTTTAATATGAACATATTAATAATTTAATAAAGGGTAAGAGATATTACGTGAAAGAGAAAGAGAGGAAGAGGGAAAAAAAAAAGGAAAAGAGAATAGAAAGAAAGGAAAAAAAAAAAAAAAAGGAAACTTTTACAATTTTCCATCGTCAATTTGAATACATTTCGTATGTTTTTGTTTTTATTTCAGAGAATTTAAGATGAGACTTGTAAGAGACACAAGCCTTTTCCATGAAGAGACAACTTTCGAAGGATCGAACGACCGAAATATTGCCTTCGATCCTTCCCACACGTACAGCGGCACGTTGGAGGGTAAGTGAACGCAAATATATACACACATACATACATATATACATACGTACATACGTATAGTTATATAAAGTTACCTTGATCCAGTTCAATAACCTTTGTTTAACAATTTTACGATAAGGATTCAATGGTTTATAGGAAACAGTATAATAATTCCGTGCGATTACGATCGATAAAGTTTCCATTCGCATAAGATCAGAACCGGGGGGGGGGGGGCAGAGGGGGCAGAGGGGGTTATAGAAAACTTCATCGATTATCTGCAGGATGCACCACACTCGTATCGAACTTTCATAAGGTCTCGTTTATAGGCTCGTTAAAATCCCACGCTCCGAGGATGATGCACGCCTCGATAAAATTCAAATTTCTATTGTGAGCCACTCCTCTGTTTCGTCTCTTCAAATAACGAAAAATAAAAAAGACAGAGAAAGAAAGAGAGAGAGAGAGAGAGAGAGAGAGAGAGAGAGAAAAAACAAGAAAGGCAAAGGGAATGCTCGGATAAAAATTCAAATACAAACAAATCGATTTCACGTGGGATCGAAGCCACGTGAGGAGAACGGAAGGCAAGTGGGGCGAAAGAGTTTGCCGATATTAAGTCACGGGTAAACCCCGTCATCGGCCAATTCCCTCTCCGTCCCCTTACTCCTGGACCACCTGATCCTATCCAATCCACCCACCCACCCACCCACTCCTCATCGAACTTACTTTTCTTTTCTCTTTGCTGGCAACGCGCATGCGCACGTGTATTAAACCGCAAAAGTACAAACAGCCATCCCCCTCTTGCCCCTTTGTACGGGTATACGATCAAAGGAAAACCCGTTCCTTTCTTGGCTCTTTTACTTGCCTATCCTCTTCTCCTGCTCCTACCCTTCCTTCTACCCATTCCCCCCCACCCTTCCATCTTCGTTCCTCGTTGCATTCGATTTTTCCACTTTTCTCCCCCCCCCCTCCCCCTTCCCTCCCCACCCCCAAAATTCCCATATTACTCCCCTTCGATTCCTTGTTTCTCCGTTTCCCACGATTTTTCTGACCTCTCCGTAGCTCCGTTCCTTTATATTCGTTACCATCTCCCCTCCCTCCTCTTCACTCCACTACCAACCCATCGGTTCCCTACCTCCCTCCCGCCCTTATCCCTTCCCTGGCAACGATACATGCTGCTCGCCATAGTGGGTTATTGGATGGTTTCCAATATGCCGGGGTTGCTACGCTCGACCACCACCGAGACCACTTTATGCCGGAGATCGCTATAACTTGTACATTTTTTACGGTCCTCGGAATAGTATCGTGAGCCAGAAAAAAAAAAGAGAGCAAAAAAAAAAAAGGTTGGACGATGACGCCTAATGACGACGACGACGACGACGATGATGATGATGACGATGATGATGATGATGACGATGATGATGATGGCGATATGAGTGGTGAAAGGTAATCCAGTCTTTTTTGCCCATCCAGATTTTCGATATCACGATATCAAAGCAAACGTTATATGAAAAAGTATTGGGGTCTGTTCGAAGTTTTGGCAGGACAGCTAAATTTTTGCTGTTGGACGTGAACGATATTACGCGAGAATGAAACCAGACGTGTGGGAAGGGGAGAAAGGAAGGGGTCGCGTCCGGTGGAGTGAGAAGTATATTATCATAACCGCTGGACGATACGTGTTACCTTTCTCTCTCTCTCTCTCTCTCTCTCTCTCTCTCTCTCTCTCTCTCTCTCTCTCTCTCTCTCTCTCTCTCTCTGTCTCTCCTTTTTGCTGGAAGGAGGACAAAATTTTCGAAAGCGTTCGCTTCCGAATGAAGAAATAACGAAGAGACGAGGAAAATTTTCAGAAGTATCGCAACGAGAGAGAGAGAGAGAGAGAGAGAGAGAGAGAGAGAGAGCTACGAATTCGTCGTACTTTTGTCCGTTTAATCACCGTTATGGAAAGTACAGAAACGAGGATGAGCTTTTTTATTTCTTCTTTTTTTTTTTTTTTTTTTCTTTCTTTCCCATTTTTTTCCCAGAGAAACTATTTGAATTCGAACGAGAAATAATGAAGAGATACTATATAGTAAAGATTTACTGTTATACGAACATTGCAATACTCAATCAAATCTTACGATATGAAACTGGAATAGGAAAGGTGCATTTTACGGACGAGAAATAATTGAATATTTTCTTATATATATATATGCGTGCGTGCATGCGTGCGTGCGTGCGTGTGCGTGTGTGTGTGTGTGTGTGAGGAAGAGATAGAAAGACTGATTTATCGATGCTTAGTTTGGGCGCGTTTTTTCTTTTTTTTTTCTTTTTTTTTTTTTCGAGATGTCGCGTATTATTCGTTGCCGAGTGACGGTTTGGCGACAAAGAATTATTTGTTTTTCTAATACAGAGGTTCCCAAACTACTATACGTTCCGTGAAACATTAGCATTACCGGGAAGGTTGAAAAGCTTTAAGTAATAAATTATTTAATAAAAATTATGAAATTATTATGAAATTATTATTACTTAAATAAAAATTATAAAGATTAATATTACTTTACATTATTAATATATTTCATTTTATATTATAATGAAATATTTTGAAATAAATGTGCATTTTGTTATTTTAATTCTGATATTCATTTACTTTAATTTATTTATTTGTTATTAATGCATTAATCTATCTAAACTACTTTATGAAATAATGAAAATGTTTCATTATAATTTCAAGATTTTTGAAGTGTTCCGTCATAGGAAAAAGTTTGGGAAACGCTGTTCTAATAGATATGAATATGTTTTTTGGATGTTTCTGTATATGGATGGCTCTTGTGAGAAATGATCCAAAAAAAGTAGTAAATTTTGAAACTCTAAAAGTGAGGCACGGTGAAAAACAAATAGTTAGTTAATATTTGTCTAATCTTCTTTGTCATAATTGTTATCTTTTAAGAATAAAAACATTTACTTTTTCTTTTCTTCAAAATAATAAATGGACATTCATTTTATTTATTTAAATTCATTATCCCATACATATATACATATAAAAAAAAAAAACAAAAATAGACATATTTCGTGAGGGATTGAAACTACCAAAAAAATGTTTCTACAGATTTATTTGATATGAAAGGGACACATCATATGGTGCCAATTTTTTTTTCTTTTTTTTTTTTTTCAGATCAAATATGATGGAGGAAATTTCAAAGTCAAATCCATGTTTTTTTTAATGGAACTATATATCTCTCATTTCACAGTTGGTTGACATTTATTGTGATGAATTAACAACATATTTAACGATATTCCAAAGTCATTTATTATTTTGAAATATTATTAATTATATCATAAATTTATGAGTACCTAAGGAGTATAATCCTGTATAGTTTGTTGTCAGCTTTTAGGCTCTATATTGTAAACAAAGATCGAACTTCTTACGAAATAAATTTCGTTTACTTAGATCGATGAGAAGGACAAAGAGACAGAGAGAGAAAAAGAGAGAGAAAAAGAGAGAGAGAGAGAGAAAGATGGCAAAAAAGAAAGAAAGCAATTTTGGAAAAAATGTTCAATAGCGTTACGAGATTATGGCGTTTCAACGAGAATCAAGGAAAAGATGGGAAAGAAGAAAAAGGTAACAAATTTTCATATATTTTCTATCAATACGTGATCAGACCAATGAATATATACCTAATACACAAAAATCTACTACAAAAGTAGATGAAAAAAGAAAGAAAAAAAAAAAAAAAAGAAAAAAGAAAAAAAAACATTCGGTATTTCGTATAACTCGTGGGAAACGAATTTTATTTCATATCCATTTCTTTAAATCCGACGAAGGAAAAGATCAAGAGGGAACATTTTCTCAAAGTTACATCGCACTTCGTAAAACTCGTACGAGTTATACTACGTGCGTGCGTGCGTACGTGCGTGCGTGCGTGCGTGCGTGCGTGCGTGGATTCTTACGATTGGATATGCGCAAAAGTCGACGAGGAAGTAGTTTTCTTCTTCTTCTTCTTCTTCTTCTTCTTTATGTACCGCACATACGGACACGTACAGGAGAGAGAGAGAGAGAGAGAGAGAGAGAGAGAGAGAACACATAAAAATCAACATGAAATTCAATGAATCGAGTTTTGTATGGCATGAGAAAGAAGTTTCGTCAGGGAACACGAAAAAGCTCGCAAAAATGTGACTCGATCGTCGTATATATAGAAGAAAAGAGAGAGAAAAAAAAGAGTAAGTCGAATGCGAAAGATAGAGAAAGAGAAACGAGGAATGAGAGAGAGAGAGAGAGAGAGAGAGAGAGAGAGAGAGAGAAGGGAAAAAGAGAAAGAAGCTGGATGAGGATTAGAAAGCAAAGGAAAATCAAAAATCTCCCACGAGTATACCGCATTATCATAGAAAACATCATGACAAGGTCTACGAAAATGAAACGTACGTGAATGTCCCAATGGAGCTACCAGTTAACGTAACTTTCCAACAATCCCAATCAATTCATTCGCGCGCCCTATTCTTTCGTTTGTTATCGTGTAATCCGTGTAGATCCATATACATCGTGAATTTTCTATCGGGGAAAAGTTTCAAAGAGAAAATTATCATCGTCGAGATCGATATATTATTTATAGATTCACGTACTAAGATAGAACACGTCGAAACGCATTTTTTTTTTCTTTTTTTTTTTTTTTTTTTATTGCTTTCCCTTTTGTTTCGTTTGTTTTTTGTTTCCTTTTTTTAATCTGCGTCATCGTCATTAACGTCATTTACGATCTTGGATATTCATCGATATCGTTGCTTTAATTATTTAATTATTGAAGGTACAATCGAAAGTGAAAGAGATACAGATTAAGACAGATAGAGAGAGAGAGAGAGAGAGAGAGAGAGAAGGAAAGAGAAAAAGAGAGATAAAAATAATACCGTACTCAAAATGTTAATCATCTTTTTTTCATTGTTTTCATTTTAGTTTTCTTAATCTTTAACTTTATTCGCAATTCGATTAAAGATGATGATATCAGGTAAGATATTTTCTTCTTCTTCTTTTTCTTCTACTATTACTACCACTATAACTACTACTACTACTACTACTACTACTAACAGTTTATCAGGATTTTAACCTCATTTCGAAACTGGATCATCGATATCGAGAGGAACGATATCGAAAGAGAATCGACCAAAGTAGTAGTCAATGTTCTTTCTTCCTCTATCTCATCTTTAAACGACGACAAAGGGAAAACTATTTCGTTTCCATCTTTTAACGGGGTGGGGGAAGGGGGGCAAAGAGGGGGGGGGGGAATAATCGAAGAGCTATGGGAGGAGGATAAGGATGAGGATGAAGATGAGAAAAAGGAGGAGGAGAAGAAAGAGAAGAAAGAGGATGAGGAGGAATAGGAAGAGGAGGAGGAGGAGGAGGAGGAGGAGGAGGATGGTAGTACTATACGTAGACGATAGTAGCTACATAGGGTGTATCTCAAACGAACCACGAATTTTCTTCCTTTGGCCAAATCGTGGATTGAACCGATAAACTCGAATGTAACGAGAGGAAAGACGATATTTTCTCTCTTTCTCGCGAATAAGTACACGAATCAGTTGCTCTCTCTCTCTCTCTCTCTCTCTCTCTCTCTCTCTTTCTTTCTATCTATCTATCTATCTATCTCTCTCGACTTGGATCCAAACAGCTACTTTGCAATCACCTTTCGTCCTCGAAGCTCGCTGGAGCCCAATTTTAATCATCTAAAAGACGTGGCAGGAAGGAAAGAAGGAAGGAAGGAAGGAAGGAAGGAAAGAAGGGAAAAAGGAAAGAAAGAAAGAGTGAAGCGAATAGAAAGGAGAGAGAGAGAGAGAGAGAGAGAGAAGAGAGAAAAATACAGACATAGACAGACAGACAGAGAGAAAAAGAGAGAGAGAGAGAGGAGGCGGCGATCCAACGGACTGGGACGTCACTTACGAGGAATTGCAATTTTCTCTAAAGATCCCTGACGCGAAAAAGGAAGAGAAGAGAAGCAACTTGTAAAAGAGAGAAAGAGAGAGAGAGAGAGAGAGAGAGAGAGAGAGAGAGAGAGACAGACAGACGAAGCGGTTTCTCGACTCGCAAGCCGGGGCTGACGGGCGAGATTTTCGCGCCGTCCCAGAAATTCAACGCCGAAGAGCCATCCTCTCCTTTGCCGGGTCGTTTGTCGAAAGCAATTTCCATCTGCGAACGGTTTTCGTCTTACCGAAAAAGAGAGAGAGAGAGAAAGGTATGCCTGTCCTATCCACCCTTTTTTCTTTCCCCCTTACAAAACCGTCAGCCGTTCCGTGTAACTCCTCTCTTTTCTTTCTTGCGCCTGTCTCTTGGTATATGTGTGTACCTTACTGTAGAAAAAAAAAGAAAAAGAGAGAGAAAAGAAGAGAAAAGGAAAGGAATAGAAAAGAAAGGGAAGATAAAAAGAAGGAAAAAGAAAAAAAAAAAAGAAAAAAAAGAAGGAAAACGAAAAAAAAAAAAAAAGAACAAGAACTAATACTTAAGGATCTAAGAAAGGGAAGCGAGGGAAGACAAAAAGAGGAAAAATAAAAGGAAAACGGGAAAAATAAAAAAAAAATTACTATCGCCAAAATAAAATGGGATATCCCTTCACTGACGAGAAAGGTCTACTAACATCTTTCATTTTTTTCCCTCTTACCCTCTATACTTCGATATTCCTTTTCTCTTTTATTTTTCTTTTTTTCTTCTTCTTATTTCTTTTTTCTTGTCAGAATCGTACAACAATGTAAAGAAAGAGAGAGAGAGAGAGACAGAGAGAGAGAGAGAGAGAGAGAGAGAATGAGACAGAATTTGAATAGAAAGAGACAGATAATGGTACGCGCATGCGCGCATGGATTTGTATGTATGTATGTATGTGTGTGAGAAAGATAGATAGATAGAGAGAGAGAGAGAGAGAGAGAGGGAGAATCTCACGAATAAATCCGTCGGTATCGTTTTCCACGAGACACCTTGTTACAAACGCTCTGACCTAATTACTTCGCTTTCCCTCTTCTCCTCTCTTCGGTACCATATAGTATATATATATATATATATATATATATATATATATATATATATATATATACCATCTCATTTCCCATTAAAAGGGACAAAGAGAATAGCATAGCACAAATTTTGTCCGCGAATTGACTGCTCTAGCTTATGTCATATAAAATACAATAGATGAGAAACGGACGGAGATTTAGAGGGAGAGGGGGGAGTTGGGGGCGACATTACACGAGATTTTATATTTCTACGTGTGACGCTACGTTTGAAAAGTGAATTCATCGAAGCACGAAGTTCACAGGAAATTATCGGAATGACGTTGTTGTTTCTTCTTTTCTCTTTTTTTTTCTTTTTTTTTCTTTTCTTTTCTTTGTTTTTTTCTAATACTAATAGAATGACACGTAAAAGGAAAGTACAAAACAATCGCTTCTTTCATAACATTTTCGGCGTGGAATTTTAATGAGGAAATATCTAAAGATCTATAAGAGTATCTTGATCTTTTACTTTTTCTTTTTCTTTTTCTTTTTCTTTTTTTCTTTCTATCCTCTTTAAAAGCTTCTCTACGAAATCGTCGGGATCAATCGATCGTTATCCTCTCGTTCGATTAAAATCAACTATAAAAAAATCACTTTTTAAAAGCTAACGAAAAAGAAAAGTAAAAAAAAAAAGAAAAAGAAAGAAAAAAAAAGAAAGAAGAAAAAAGAAAAGAACAAGAAAAAAGTCGACAATTGAACCCCAAGTTAAACGTTTTCTATTGAGCATTTTGATACAGAACAATCCACCCATTCACATATATATACACATACGAAACGCACGCGCACGAAACTCGCTCCGCCCTTTTTCTGATACGTATTTCACACAACATACGTATGTGTATTCGATTTTTTTTTTCTCTTTCTCTCTCTCTCTCTCTTTTTTTTTTTTTTTCTTTTTTTTACATAGCAACGTATATAAAAAATATACCCAATCGAGTATTAAACGTTTCACTACCATAGACAGACCATACCAGTTTGTTCAAATATAAGCAGATATTTACATACATAAATATATACATACATATACATATATATACATGTATGTATGTATATCAATATATACGTATGCATACAAGTGTATCTAGTGCAAACGCACGTGTGACATTTATAAATAAATCGTGCAAATATTAGTGGCACCTGACGGTTGACGAACGAGCCACAGCCACGATAGAATATTATATACCTGAAAATGGTCGGAAAATCGGTCGGAACGAACATACATACATATTTTACGTAAAAGGGCCAACGTATCCGATTCGTGGATAAGCATTATAAAGAGTACAGACGGTATACACGCACTTTTCGCTTTAATAACTCCGAATCGACGTTATACAGAGAAACCAATAGTTTCTAGCAACCCGTGCACATTCAAATCTCCGGAAGCTTTTAATTCATCTGGAAAGAGAAAGGCAAATAACCAGAGACACGTTTATGTATTCCGCGAATCACCGAAATACAATAATAATACGACGATAATAATCGTCGTGATATCGGAAGACACGAGAATTTATTCACGGGAATAAACCAATCCGATTTTTCTTTTAGCTTACGAAATTATTACAACGAAATAATTATGAATTGTTAACGCGGGGAGGGGAAAAGAAAGAACAAAAAGAAAAAAAAGAAGAGAGAGAGAAAAAAAGGATAGAAAGAAACAGAAAGGGAAGAAAGGAGAGAGAGAGAGAGAGAGAGAGAGAGAGAGAGAGAGAGAGAGAGAGAGAGAGAGAGAACGTTTCGCGATAAAACCAACTTCTCCAATTAGCGACGTACTTTCCAGGAAGGATAAAAGCGGATGGAGTCAGGGAGAGGAGGAGTTCTGTATAACAATATCGATGCAATTACAATGGCTCTTGAAAGAAAGAAAGAAATAGAAAAAGAAAAAAGGAGAAAGAGGAAAAAAGAGAGAAAGAGAGAGAGAGAGAGAGAGAGAGAGAGAGAGAGAAAAGAGAAAGATGAAAAGTCGAGGGAAAGAGAGACGGAAAGAGAAACTGTTGCCTTTGAGAGGGTCGCTCGTCTCTTTCGTTATGAATGAATCCAGCAATGAGTTGGCACGGCACCAGAGGATTTCCAGGTGGTCGCGAAATTAAGCTCGGCCTCGTTCATCCCCCTCACTTTTACCCCATTCTACTCCTCTACCCCTTTGAACCCTCTTCTCTCCTCTATCTTCCAAGCCAGCCAGCCAGCCAGCCAGCCAGCCAGCCAGCCAGCCAACCAACCAACCAACCAACCAACCAACCCATCCACCCACTCAACCCCACCCACCTAACTGAACCTACACACTACGAAAGCCGTGGCTGCAATCTATGCCTCGCTGAATTTACTGGCCCCTACTGCCATGACACCGAGCAACCTGCGGACTCATCCCCCTCTATCTCTATCTCTCTTACTCCCTAGGCACCACCATTACCGTTCCGACCACCAACCGGCAGCCTTTTAGCCTCGCCAATGTCACTAGGGATTTCACGAGAGCGTTTCTCCGCGGATATATAATTTGTCGAGGCTCTGCCAAACTCGTCCACCGGCCGCCGTGGTCTATTGAATTGGACTTTCTCTTTTTTCTTCCTTTTTGTTCCTTCCTTCCTTTCTTTCCTTCCTTCCTTCCTTCTTTCCTTCTTTTTCTTCTTCTTCCTCCTTCTTTTTGATTTTTTATTTTTAATCTTTATTATTATTATTATTATTATTATTATTCCTCGTTTTTCTTTCCTTTCCTATCCTTTTCATTTTCCTTCTTTCTTTTTTTGTATTTCCTTTCTTTTTCTTTCTTTCTTTCTTTCTTTCTTTTTACTTCGAAGCACACCAGAAAAAAAAGTTCTCTCGCTCCGATCGATCCGGCTTTTTTTTTTTTTTTTTTTAATTAAAAACGAATAAGAAGATATTTTCTGGCTGGTGTGTTATTTTTTTCCTTTTTCTTTTTTTTTTTCTACCACTGTCTTCTTCCTTACTGAATTTATCTGATTAAAAGGGATACACGAAAGAGAGAGAGGGAGAGAGAAAGAGAAACGCGCACACACACACACATACACATACATTTTTTACGATAGACTTTCGCTTTTCTCGAATAATTGACTTTCGACGATTCGTGCCTGTCGGGAGTAACTTTGTTCCACGGTATCGAGCTGACACGTACCAGCCGTCGCATGGGCTTTCGATACGAACAGGTAGTAATAGTACGAGGGAAGATCGATAAATTGTCCAATGGAGAAATGAAGGAGGAAATGGGGAAGAAACGTATACGGGGTTGAAGAGAAAGAGAAAGAGAGAAGGAGAGAGAGAGAGAGAGAGAGAGAGAAAAGTATGAAAAAGAAACAAGCTTTAAAGGGAATCTATCAGGGAGGACCGTCGAATTATCGACCTTATCTACTTAAACGTTATTCACTCGACGATGTTCTCGCGTCGTTAAGAAGGGTCCATTTGGATAATTAAGGATGTATCCTGGCAGACTCTACTTAAGTGCCGATATATCATTGCGAACGTTCGTTTATTCTCTCTCTCTCTCTCTCTCTCTCTCTCTCTCGCTTTCTCTCTCTCTTTCTCTTTCTCTCTTTTTCTCTCTCTTTCACATTGTTTTTCTCTTCTTTCTTTCTCACGACTTAATACTACTTCTTATCGCAGATAAAAAAGAAAAGTGGGGAAAGAGAAAGACGACAAAAAAAAAAAAAAAGAAAAGAAAAAAGAAAAGAGAGAAAGAAAAAGAGAAAGAAGATGGCAGAGAAGGAAACCTGGGTCGTTCCGGAAACAAATTTCTTCCTTTTGAAGTAGGGGGATGTAACAGCTGGTGGTAACAGGATAATTACTTCTTAGCATTTCACACCTCGCCGAATATCCCAGCGCATTATGCTTCTCTGCATTAAACCTTCCTATCCTTATCCCTGTCTCTCTGTCTTTGTCTCTATCTCTCTCTCTCTCTCTCTCTCTCTCTCTCTCTCTCTATCTCTATCTCTCTATCTCTATCTATCTATCTATCTATCTCTCGAAGAGAAATCGTGAAATAGATCAAAGAGACAAACTTTTCTATCGGGAAGCTCCGACGATCTACGTATAGGCCAAACGAACTACTTTAGTGTTTCTACTCTTCTTCTATCACAATAGTCCTCAGAATGAGTGAAAAGGTAAAGAGAGAAAGAGAGAGAGAGAGAGAGAGAGAGAGACTATAGTAGTCATCACATAGAAAACAAATTCTCCTTCTCTCGTAGAATAGTAACTCCGTATTGCTCTTTGACAAACAGGAGACGCGCTGTTGTCGTTGGAACAAAGAGAGAAAGATATTCACGTTGGAAGCGAACGGAAGTCGAAGACAAGTTTCCGACTTCGTTACTAGATACGTATGTAATACGGAATATATTACAAGAGAGTCGCCACTTATTTGTCTCTAGTCGGTTACCTGGGCAGCATCATCCTCGACGGAAGGATGATGATATTATTTTCCATGTGGAAATGAAATAATTCCTCTTAAAAATATATATATATATATCTTTCTTATTTATTTTCATTCTCTTTCTTTTCTTTTTTCTTTATTTTTTTTTTTTTCTTTTTTTTCCCTCTTTTAATTTGCAAAGAATAATTAATGAAAATGTGATAGATCGAAGAAAAGAAAGATAAATAAATAAATAAATAAATAAATAAATTGTGAAAAAAGAATATACGCGTTCAGGTAAATGATTACCCCCTTCGAAACTAGACGGTATAAGCTTGTATATTATAAACTGTGTGTATGAAAGTGTGCGAGAGAGAGAGAGAGAGAGAGAGAGAGAGAGAGAGAGAGAGAGAGAAATAGTGTCCTGCAATGGCAATCAGAAAACTGAGCTCATCGATATACCCCAACAGCATATTTAATTAAAGCGAATGAAGAGAGAAAGGGGGAGAGAAAGAGAGAGAGAGAGAGAGAGAGAGAAAAGACAGAATAATAATATATTCGTCAAACATTGTAATAAAAGGAATTCAATTAACGGCGCTACGTTAATGGCCAAGCGTTAATTATTTAATCGAACGCAAACATAATATCGATTTCTATTGTATTATTTAAAGTTCGAAATATAAATGTATACAATGTATATATAATACATGCCCATTGAAATACAACTATGTAGATGAAAAAGGGAAAGATAACGAAGGGAGGACACGGCTCTCTCGAATGAATTTGAATTTTTTTCATAATTTTACGCCAAGATGAAATCGTCAAGACGACGAAGACGACGAATGAAATCTTCGTTGAATTTAAAGTAAAAGCAAATAGAATTTACGTCGAACGTTTCTCTTCCTTTTCTACATCTTTCACTTTTTCCTCTTCCTTTTCTTCTTCTCTTTCTCTCTCTCTCTCTCTCTCTGTCTCTCTCTCTTCTCTTCTTCTCTTCTTCTTTCGAATGAGATCTAAGAGAAAAAATATAAAGTCCTTCTCATCGTTCTTCTTGGCACTAGATTATTTCTTTCTTTTATTTTTCTTCTTTTTTTCCCCTCTTTAAACAAAACATTTTTCGAAAAAGAAAAAGAGAGACCCCGACCGAGAGAACTCTGTGAACATGAAACGCCGCCAATTCGTTTTCATTTACGCGCTTAATTTGAAATTTATGCTCGTGCATATAAAAAAAAAAAAAAATATATATATATATATATAACTTGCGTCCTAAATTTAACACTCCACTTTCGTCATTACGTAGTAGCTCTTTGAACATATTTAGATCACTAAAAAGAACATTTATATTGCTTTGAAATATATGAGACATTATAATTTTAAAAGGCAAATGTTCGATCAATTGAATACATTTTCATGAATAATAAAAAGCAAAAAAA
>NC_060955.1:21982557-21985057 GCF_910589235.1 Vespa crabro | reverse complement strand
TGTCCGTACTTTTACCATTTATTCCAACAGTCCGGCATGGTTTGACGAGGTGGTTGATATATGGTGGACTAGCGAAGGTCTATTGGGGAGAGGGAAAAGGGGCTAAAGAACACTGGCAGATACGAGCAACGAACTGTGAGCTCGTTAGCGAATATATCGTTGAAAATCGTCGATCGTTCGACACATTCTATGCCTTCCTTTATCGATGCGATCATTGTAAAGAGAAAGAGGGATAAAGAGAGTGAGTGAGTGAGTGAGTGAGTGAGTGAGTGAATGTATGTGTATGTGTCTGTGTGTGTGTGAGAGAAAGAGAGAGAGAGCTTGCGCGCACGCGTTTAACTCTCCAGTGGAACAACTCCATAGCGTTATTAGATCAATGAACCGGATCGTTCCATTGAGCGAGATAAAAGCGAAGGATCGACGGTTTTACAGTATTCTCCGGAGGACGTGTTAGTTACTTTCTCGATCGATTACCGACAACCAGATACTGTTATTGGTGCTGCTACTGCTGCTACTGCTACTGCTACTGCTGCTGCTGCTACTACTGCTGCTGTTGCTGTTGCTGTTACTACTGCTAAAGCTCCGAGCTTGCAATTTTCGCTGCGTTTAAAAGCGTTGTTCTTAGAAAAATTCAATATAATGTATATATATATATATATATATATATATATATATTTATTTATTTATTTATTTATTTATTTATTTATGTGTATGTGTGTGTGTGTGTGTGTGTATGAAAAATAAAAAGAGAAAAAAAAATCGTATAAAGAGGAAAAAAAGAGAATACACATTTCCGACACAAAACTCATTACGAATTTCTACAAATTACATATTTCATAACTTTGAATACGGGATATTTTTAATTTATCAAACTCCGAGAAAGGTCTTACGTTATAATTTAAATATTTATAATAAAGGAATCGATGATAGTTTTTAGATGAAATTTTCTTGAATTTCTCTATATAACTAACTCTTGATCCAGAAATAATATCGTCCGGTGGTTAAGAGATATCGGTAGATGGATGATGAAGAAATGTGAAATGAAAGAGGAAATGGTACACATACATATGTATTTGTCCGTCTCTGTGTATGTAGAGGATTTTTCCCATTTGGTACTCACGAGATAGAAAGAGAAAGAGAGAAAGAGAGAGAAAGAGAGAAAAAGAGAGAGAGAGAGAGAGAGAGAGCATTTCGTCGGGGTGCGAGCGTCGGGGATTTACGATTATAATTGAGCCGACGATAAATCAGAAATGTTCGTGGTGGAACTGAAGAAGAGAGAGAGAGATATAGAGAGAGAGAGAGAGAGAAAGAGAGATAGAGAGAGAGAGAGAGAGAGAGAGAGAAAGAAAAAAAGAGAGAAAATAGAGAAAAAGGAAGAAAAGATAGGAACAAAAAGAGAAGAAATAGGTTTTAAAATCGATCCATCTTATATTCCTCGAACTAGAAGAAGAGAGTAAAGGATAAGGTTGCTAAAGCTTGTAAACGAAAGAAAGAAAAAGAAAGAGAGAGATAGAGATAGAGATAGAGATAGAGATAGAGATAAAGATAGAGATAGAGAGAGAGAGAGAGATAGAGTTGCACGAGAGAATAAGAGAGAGAAACAGAGAAAAGTGGAATGGCATGAAGCAATTTTAAAAAGTATATCGTAGAACGTACTTGTATATATGATAAAAAGAAAAGAATGGGACAGAAAGACAGACAGAAGTGTTGTAAAAAGGAAAGGGGAAGAGGAGAGAGTGGAGGCAGGCTGGTAGAAATTCACTTATTTCGAGCTTTCCGGTCGACCAGACGTGTGCACGTACGTGGATACTATCGTGTATACCCGCGAATAACATCCCCCCGGAGAACAACGGATACGATGGAAAGAGAAAAAGGTTAGAGTGGGGAAGATAGAGAGAAAGAGAAAAAGAGAGAGAGAGAGAGAGAGAGAGAGAGGGAGAGAGAAAGATAGAGATAGATAGAAAAGGACAGCAACAGGAAGTATACGCCGGTACAGTGTAAATTAAAATGGTCAGGTGGGGCGACTATCTTTTCGAACGTAAAGAGAAAAAGAAAGAATATGTGCGAGATATATATATATATACATATATGCGTGTGTATATGTGTATGTGTATGTGATATATATATATCTATATATATATATATATCATAGGGTGTCTCGAAAAACCTACCAACCCCTCATTCTCGGATAGACTGACGCGCTCTCGTGAAATATTTTACATGAAAATCCACTTAAGCGATGTGTACGTATGTATGTATGTATGTATGTATGTATCTATACGAGAAAGAAAGACAACACGAGAGAGAGGATAGTTTCGACTCTCGGCGTTAATGTCCGCGTTTCTCCTATTTTTTTTTTCTTTTTTTTTTTTTTTTCTTTTTGTCCTCTTCCCTTTTTTTTCGTCCTGTTTCTCTTTTTTCTCTGTTCTTTCTTTTTTTTTCTTTTTTTTCGTCCACACCCATCCTCGCGCACTCTTCTCTCTCTTTTTTTTTTTTTTTT